>NC_061087.1:106358303-106385803 GCF_015104395.2 Macrobrachium nipponense | reverse complement strand
GATATATATATATATATATATATATATATACTATATATATATATATATATATATATATATTTATACGTGAGACAACCACAAATTTGTCTTAGAATAATGAATGGAAATTCTTTGATAAATTACCATCTTTTCATTCGTTACAGAGTGACTTGACAAAAACCATAGCTCATCCACAAACGATGAAATTCTCGTCAACAAAAACATTTCAACAGTTGAGTCTATCAAATGAGAAGGAATATGACTTCGTGAAATCAGAAATAATTGCCATAATTATGATAGATGGTAATCTATCTATGAAATTATTTTACAAGAGATAGAGACGCTGCCATATGACAGTGATTAAATTAGTCTGGGGTATCTGATATGCCAATTAGGAAGTAGATTTTATACAAACTTCGTTTTTTACTTATAAAGGATATCATTTGGTTGTTCTATATGGAAATCTGAACGATTCGAAATTACCTCCAATCTTAATTATGCCAGTTTCGTGGATACCGAAAACATATAGATAATTATAATAAGAAATTAGGAACTTCGCCGAAGTAATAACTTCAAGGAATCTATACCTGGATACCTAAGATACTTGGAATATATAAAACTGGTCTTTGCTTTGTTGCTTAAGTTGACTCCGTTTTCTTTGGATAGCCCGCCATTAATGAAAATGGGAATGAGTTACCAACTGACTCTACTACATCTGATTAGTTATAGATATTTCAATTCTAAATATGTAAATACATATATATACAACTATGTAAACTATCTATATATACATATACATATTTATATATATAAAGATGTATAAAATGAAAATTAATATATATGTACCTTATAAATTTTATATTATATACATACATATATATAAATACATATATATGTATACTTACATACATACATACATACATACATACATACATACATACATACATACATACATAAACAAATATTCCCATGGTGGAAACAGCAAAGTTTCTCAATTCGCTTCACACTCATACTTCCTTCTTCAAAGGTCCCAGAGCTGAAGGACAGTTCGGGTGGGTGAACCCAGCCTTTGCTTGCAAGCCCTTCCCCGCCCCCATCGCCCCCCACCCATTCCATCCCCCGCCCCTACCCCCCGTCACCCCTCCACCCCAACACACACGTTTCTCTCCTTAACGTTTCTGTTTTTTTTTTATATATAGTTTTTTCTTTAGATATTTTTGTTTATTTTTCTTCATTTTTTTTCATTTTTATTTTCCTTCGTTTTTCCTTATTTCTTTTTTTCTTTCTTTCTCTTTATAATTCGTTCTGTCTTCATTTTTTTTTTTCTCAGTAGAAAATATTTCAATTGGTTTCTGATTTTAATTTATTATCAAATCTGACTCTGATTAAAGATAAAATCATTCCTAGATTTAGATGCATATACATATATGTATGTATGTATGTATGTATGTATGTATGTATACATAATCAGAAAAAGATACAAAATCTTACAAAAAAATCCGGAAGATAATAGACGAATCAGAATAGGAAGAATCAGCAAAAAGAATCAGGATCAGAAAAAGGGCCAGGAAGAAAATAGAAGAATCAGTAAAAAGAATAAAAAATCAGAACCAGAATAGGAAGACTAGGAAGAATCAGAATCAGAAAAAGAATCAGAATCAGAAAAAGAATCAGGAAGAAAATGGAAGAAGCAGAATCAGAAAAGGAATCCGGAAGAAAATAGAAGAATCAGAATCAGAAAATAATCAGAAAAAAAAGAATCAGCTTCAGGAAAAGAATCAGGAAGAAAATGGAAGAATCAGAATCAGAAAAGGAATCCGGAAGAAAATAGAAGAATCAGAATCAGAAAATAATCAGAAAAAAAAGAATCAGCTTCAGGAAAAGAATCAGGAAGAAAGTGGAAGAAGCAGAATCAGAAAAAGAATCAGGAATAAGATAGAAGAATCAGAAACAGAAAAAGACCCAGAAAAAAAGAATCAGAATCAGGAAAAGAATCAGGAAGAAAATGGAAGAATCAGAATCAGAAAAAGAGTCAGGAATAAGATAGAAGAATCAAAATCAGAAAAAGACCCAGAAAAAAAGAATCAGAATCAGGAAAAGAATCAGGAAGAAAATGGAAGAATCAGAATCAGAAAAAGAATCCGGAAGAAAATAGAAGAATCAGAATCAGAAAATAATCAGAGAAAAAGAATCAGCATCACGAAAAGAATCAGGAAGAAAATGGAAGAATCAGAATCAGAAAAAGAATCCGGATGAAAATAGAAGAACCAGAATCAGAAAATAATCTGAAAAAAAGAATCAGAATTAGAAAAAGAATCCGGAATAAAATGGAAGAATCAGAATCAGAAAATAATCAGAGAAAAAGAATCAGCATCAGGAAAAGAACCAGGAAGAAAATAGAAGAATCAGTCTTCCATCACACATCATTCGAGACATCAGAATTAGAATAGGAAGAATCAGTAAAAAGAATCAGAATCAGAAAAAGAATCGGGTAGAAAATAGAAGAATCAAAATCAAGGCTCCCATCACACATCATTCGAGACTGTCCTCTCTGTCTCTGGCGAGTTTTCTTCTTCTTCTTCTTCTTCCTCTTCTTCTTCATCATCATGTTACTGATTCCTTCCTTCCTTCGAGTAATGAAGTTAATTTCGGTAACCACGACCACTTTATTTTTTTAGGACAGAGATCCTGAAGGATCTCTTATAGACTGCCTGGTCGAATGATTCATAGGATTGATGGTCCTTTATTCAAATGGGTTTTTTTTGTCTGAAGGTTTCAAAACCTCAGTGGGTAGATTTGGGCATTATTGCTTTTTTGCCTTTTTTGAATTATACAACATTGCAATTTCTGTACACAGTTTGTGTATACAGCTTATTATATAGATATATATATATATATATATATATATATATATATATATATATATATATATACATATATATATATATATATATATATATATACTATATATATATATATATATATATATTCTTTCCATTCTGATTTTTCTTTTTGTGATTCTGATTCTTTTTCTGATTCTGATTCTTCTATTTTCTTCCTATTCTAATTCTGATTCTAATTCTTCTATTTTCTTCTTGACTCTTTTATTGATTCTGGTTCTTTTTCTGATTCTTCCTGTTCTGATTCTGATTTTTCTTTTTCTGATTCTGATTCTTCCTAGTGCGATTCTGATTCTGATTCTTTTTCTGATTCTGATTCTCTTTGTGATTCTGATACTTTCTATTCTTCCTATTCTGGTTCTGAGTCTGATTCTTTTTCTTCTTCTTCTTCTTCTTCTTAGGAGGGGGATAAGGAGGATGAGTGAAAATGGAAGAGGAGGAGGAGGAGGAGGAGGAGAAGGAGGAGAAATTTGACTCCTGACTCAGGACTATACTCTGTTTTTTTTCATCTGTCCATCCGCCTGTGGTGTTTGCGTATGGTAACACTGCGTCCCGGGCTTTAGATAGTTACATTGCTTACATTCAACAATAATAATAATATCCTATTTCGAATATTAACGGTGTAATTCGCATACTGTAATTTATTAAAACACTTTTCAGTTGCAAATGTACTCCAGATATCCTTTTATTTGCCTAAAACTTACACACAGCGTAACTATTCGAAGCCCGGGACGCAGTGTTACCATGCGCAAACACCACAGGCGTTTTATTTATTCAGAAATTCTCTCCTCTTGATCGTTCTTTTCTGATTCGAAGTATGAGTCAATAATGAAATAGTTAATTGTTTTCAAATTTTCATGTCCTGGTCGTTAATGTTTTGGGCCGTTCTATGAGTTAATAATACAATAGGAATCTAATTTCAAATGCTCGTGTCCTGATCGTTCGTTTTTGGGTCGTATTATGAGTCAATAATAAAATGATTATTTGATTTCATATTCTCTCCTCTTGGTGGTTCAAGCTTTGGGTCGTATGAGTTATTGATATATTTCAGCCTTTATTTAATTTTCGGTAAGTACGTCCATACATTATAGATATATATATATATATATATATATATATATATATATATATATTTATATATATTATGTATATATATAATATATATATATATTATATATTATATATATATAATATATATATATAATATATAATATATTATATATTTATATATATATAATATATATAATATATGTATATATATATATATATATATATATATATATATATATATACATACACACATTTATATTATAATCTATATAATTTATGCTAATTAGGTAAAACACAGCTAAAACTCTAAACATTCTTTTCCCCAACAAGATATTATATACATACCATTAAGACGCGTTTATTTAAACCGCCCATTCGGGTCAAGAGTAAATACCCATGTTTTCCACGTCCCCCGGCTAAAACGGTCCTAAGATTAATAACAGCAAAAAAAATGACAGTTCGCAATACAGTGAGTGGAGTTATTACACGTAATTTCCCTGCAGGAATTGTGTTTTTAATTTGTATGCAATTCTAATTACTGAACGGGTTGTTCCAAATTACCCTTCGTGGTCTGTTTGCGTTTTTTTTTGACAACTTTAAACATTTCTCTGGGCTTTGTAAATCACTTTGTAAAGAGATCTCCACTTTGTAATAATAATAATAATAATAATAATAATAATAATAATAATAATAATAATAATAACTAATAATAATAATAATAATAATAATAATACCTAAAATACTTTGAAAATATATACTTATTCCCAGCCTCCCATCCCGTAGGTCTCATAGATAATAATAATAATAATAATAATATAAATAATGAATAAAATAATAATAATAATAATAATAATAATAATAATAATAGAGGTTTTGTTGAAAATAATGGCTATTTCAGCCGTGTTAATTTTGTATAGAAGTTTCTCTATTCTTTTTATTACTGACTTTTCTTCTGTATTCAAATTGGCTATTAAAACGCCATTGGGGGATTCATGTCAAAAGTGGTATTTGTCAAATTGAATATATTGTACAAAATTCAGTACAAATTGGATCTTTAAGCTTAATCGAAAAAATATATTAAATGACACATTCTGGATTCCTCTCGCTCAGGGATGTCTGCTCTCTCTCTCTCTCTCATCGATCTCTCTCTCTCTCTCTCTCTCTCTCTCTCGGGTCTCTCTCTCTCTCTCTCTCTCTCTCTCATTTTCTTGCAGAGAGAGAGAGAGAGCAGACATCCCTGAGCGAGAGGAATCCAAATGAGTCATTTAGTATCTATTGTCTATTAAGCAATTTGACAATACCACTTTTTTGACATGAATCCCCCTATTGGCGTTTTAATAGAAAATTTGAGTACAGAAGAAAAGTCAGTAATAAGAAGAATAGAGAAACTTCTATATACAAAATAAACACGCCTGAATTTTCAATAGAACCTGTATTAATTAAGGTCTTCTTCCAGCAAATAATAATAATAATAATAATAATAATAATAATAATAATAATAATAATAATAATAATAATAATAATAATAATGATAATAATAATAATAATAATAATAATAATAATAATAATAATAATAATAATATAATATGAAGTAAGTGAATTTCCAATATCCGTTCTCGTAAGTTTCATAGAAAATCAATAATAATAATATAATAAGAATATAATAATAATAAAAATAATAATAATAATAATAATAATAATAATAATAATAATAAAGCACTACACCCAAGAGCAAATACGGACAGACTGTACATAACACGAAAGGAAGGAGGGAGAGGACTACTAAGTATAGAGGACTGCGCCACATTGAAAACAGAGCACTGGGGCAAATATCTGAAAACCAGTGAAGACGAGTGGCTAAAGAGTGCATGGGAAGAAGGACTAATAAAAGTAGACGAAGACCCAGAAATATACAGAGACAGGAGAAAGACAGAAAGAACACAGGACTGGCACAACAAACCAATGCACGGACAATACATGAGACAGACTAAAGAACTAGCCAGCGATGACAATTGGCAATGGCTACAGAGAGAACTAAAGAAGGAAACTGAAGAATGATAACAGCGGCACAAAGATCAGGACCCTAAGAACCAGATATGTTCAAAGTACGATAGACGAAATACTCTCTCCCATATGTAGGAAGTGCAATACGAAAAATGAAACCATAAACCACATAGCAAGTGGAATGCCGGCACTTGCAGAACCAGTACAAAAAGAGGCATGATTCAGTGGCAAAAGCCCTCCACTGGAGTCCTGTTGCAAGAAACATCAGCTACCTTGCAGTAATAAGTGGTACGAGCACCAACCTGAGGGAGTGATAGAAAACGATCAGGCAAAGATCCTCTGGGACTATGGTATCAGAACGGATAGGGTGATACGTGCAAATAGACCAGGACGTGACGTTGATTGACAAAGTCAAGAAGAAAGTATCACTCATTGATGTCGCAATACCATGGGACACCAGAGTTGAAGAAGAAAAGAGAGAAAAAATGGATAAGTATCAAGATCTGAAATAGAAATAAGAAGGATATGGGATATGCCAGTGGAAATCGTACCCATAATCATAGGAGCACTAGGCACGATCCCAAGATCCCTGAAAAGGAATCTAGAAAAACTAGAGGCTGAAGTAGCTCCTATTCTCATGCAGAAGAGTGTGATCCTTCGAGAAACGGCACACATAGTAAGAAAAGTGATGGACTCCTAAGGAGGCAGGATGCAACCCGGAACCCCACACTATAAATACCACCACCCAGTCGAATTGGAGGACTGTGATAGAGCAAAAAAAAAAAAAAAAAAAAAAAAAAAAAAAAAAAAAAAAAAAAATAATATAATAATAACTAATAATAATAATAGCAATTGCATCTCCCACATCCGTTCTAGCAGTCTCATAGATAATAATAATAATAATAATAATAATAATAATAAAATGAAGTAAGGGTAGGATCAGAGCAGCCAAGCTAAATATCCTTGGATGGCAAAGGAATCCTATACAGGAGAGAGAGGAATACAGAAATAGCCAGCTGATCTCACACAAAGGTTAGCTAAGGATCCCAAGATGAGTCAGGCATTGCAACTCACGTCTATTCAAGGGACCCTGGTGGGCTCTCTGTGGGCGTCTATCTAGGCTGCCCAAGGACTGTAATTCATCTGGCTGGGAATAGCAGCAGCTCTCAGATAAGTTGGGAAGATATCTTTTTTTTTTTTTTTTTTTTCTTTTTTTTTTTTTTAGTTTTCTGTCAGCACTTTTTCTGTCCGCCCTCAGATCTTACAAACTACTGAGGCTAAAGGGCTGCGAACTGGTACGTTGATCATCCACCTTCTAATCACCAAACATACCAAATTGCAGCCCTATAGCCTCAGTAGTATTTATTTCATTTAAGGTTAAAGTCAATCCTAATCGTGCGTCTGACAACGATATACCGATGCCAGGCCACCACTGGCTCATACAGAATCATACCGAGACTACCGAAAGATTATTCGATGTACAGAAAACTCGATTGCGCCGAAGTAACTTCGGGGCATTTTTACTTGCTTATTTTCATTTTTAACAAAGTTATATTTATTGCACAAATCCAGGTTTATATCAGATATTAAGTAACTTTAAGTAACGTTCTAAGTATTTCGCTGTATCAGGTAACATAGGAGGATGGCTTGTATGTGAGTATAACCTTTAATCCGTTTAGAGAGAGGGAGAGAGAGAGAGAGAGAGCGAAAGAATGAGGAAGGTGAGAGAGAGAGAGAGAGAGAGGTGGAGGGAGGAGAAGAGAGAGAAGGAAAAAGAAAGAAATAGAGAGAGAGGAAGAAAGAGAGGTGGAGGAAGAGATAGCGAAAAAGAAGAAGAGAGAGGGAGAGAGACAGAGAGAGACAGAGAGAGTTGGGGAAGAGATAGAGAAAAAGAAAGAGAGAGTTTGGATAAAGGAGATAGAGAAAAAGAAAAAGAGAGAGAGAGAGAGAGAGAGAGAGAGAGGTGGAGGGAGGAAGAGAGAGAGAGAAAAAGAAAGAAAGATAGAGAGAGGAGAGAAGAGAGAGAGAGAGAGAGAGAGGTGGAGGGAGGAAGAGAGAGAGAGAAAAGAAAGATAGATGGGGTGTAGATAGATAAAGAGAGAGAGAGAGAGAGAGAGAGGTGGAGGGAGGACGAGAGAGAGAGAGAAAAAGAAAGAAAGATAGAGAGAGGTGGGGAAGAGATAGATAAAAATGAAAACAGTTCCGTCTTAGTGAAATTATTTCTAAAAACAAAAAACATCCCAGAATCCAGAATATGATCCCGCGGAGATCCTCTCTCTCTCTCTCTCTCTCTCTATGACAACCAGGGAAAGGTCTATTAAAATCATCAAAAGATAAATAAAATAAAATAAAAAAGTATAAGGTGAAACTATCTGAAACAAAAACATTCCGGTCTCTAGAATCCAGAACATAATCCTGGGACTCTCTCTCTCTCTCTCTCTCTCTCTCTCTCTCTCTCTCTCACTGTCAAAAAATTTCGGATACGCCCAGGAAGGAAGGAAGGAAGGAAGGTAGGTTTAGACACGCTATCCTTTAATCCCCAAGCCCTAAGTGGCCTCCATCTCTTAGCCCTACTTTCATCTCAGTGTCTCCCCTTTGGGTAGGGGGGCCCCTTCCCCCATTTAAAACGGCCCCTTCCCCCTCTCCTAATCACCCTCCATCTTCCCTTAACCTCCCACCGCTACTACACCTTCTCCTCTCTCTCTCTCTCTCATCTCTCTCTCATCTCTCTGTCCGTATTATTGGATTACGTTGTGTCCTAACCTTTGGCTGTCTCCGTGGACTCGATTATGACAGGGCCGTTTTCTTGTATTTTTTTTTTATTTATTTATTTATTTTTTTTTTTTTTTTTTTTTTTGTCAGTCGGATTTCGCCACTAAATTTAGGGTTCATGCTTTTGGGTCCCTTCATCAGCGGGTTCCTTTTACGTTCCTTTAATTTTGGGTTTTGGTATTTTTGGATGCAATCTAGCCCTCCTGTGGGGGCAAGCCAGCCTCAATGGGTGCCGGTCCCAAGCCCGGATAATAGGGAGGGTTGGTGTCAGGAAGGGCATCCGACTGTAAAAACCACGCCAAACCAATGAATGAGTCGTGATATTGATGAGAATAGGGGCTAGGGCGTACTCCGTAAACGACGCACAGACACATCGCCCTAACTCTGTGACAAGGCGAGGGCTACTGCATCATGAGCGGGTGCAGCTAAAGAAGCGAGCTCTAAATGTGATCAGAATAGGCCAGCTCAATATTGGGTCTATGACAGGGAAGAGGAAGAGAGTTGGCAGAGTTTAATGAGGATAAAGAGAGTGGATATTTTGTGTGTGCAGGAAACTCGATGGAAGGGTAATAAGCTAAAGAACTGGGGGATGGCTACAAGTTTAATCTATAGTGGGAGCAAATGAGCATGGGTATTGGAATGGCGTTGGAGTAGTGTTGTCGGGGGAAATGAAGAATGCAGTGACGGAAGTGAGTAGAAAGAATGACCGCATTATGAGAGTGAAGATATGTTTATGGAGGGGAAACAATGAACATCATTAGCGCTTATGCTCCACAAGTGGCTGCACAGAGGAAGAAAAGAGCCGTTTTTGGAACGAAATGAGTGAGGTAAACGCAAGAACTGAAGAGCAGTAGAGGACTGTAGTGGGGGGGCAGACTTTAATGGACATGTCGGAAAATGAAAGGATGTAATTGAACGTGTGCATGGAGGACATGGGATTGGGGAGAGAAACCCAGAAGGGGAGAGTATAGTAGACTTTGCCGTGTCCTTTGATATGGCAATAGTGAACACATTCTTCAAAAAGAAGAGGGAGCACTTTGATAACATACAGGAGTGGCGGTAGATGCACACAAATAGATTACCTCCTTTACAATAGATCAAGGCTGGTGGAAGTTAGGAATTGTAAAGTTATCCCAGGTGACACGTGGCCCCCCAACCATAGGCTCCCTTTGTATGGATTTATAAAGATGAAAGAGAAAAAGAAAAACGAAAACGAATGGGGTAAAGAAAATCAAGTGGTATAAATTGTTAGGGAGGGATAATGATAAGAAGAGAGAGTTCAGATAGAGAATGTTGGAGAGGTTGATCTGGGAATTGAAGATGTGGGAGAATGGTGAGGCATAATGCATCAGTGATTAGAAGACATGAAATGGAGATACTAGGGGAAACATCTGGAATAGTATGGGAGGAAAAGGAGAGCTGGTGGTGGGAAGAAGAGGGGTGGAAGTGGTGAAAGGTAAAAGGGAGGCAAAGAAGAGATTTGAAGAGGTCCAGCTGCAGGAGGACAGAGAAAGATTAAGAGAAAGAAACAAAGAAGTAAACAAAAACGGGTGGTCAGCTCAAGCTAAGGCAAGGGCATATGAAGAGGTTATAATGAACTGGAAACCAAGGAAGGGTTGAGTAAGATGCTCAAACTGTCAAAAGTAAGAAATAAAAGAACAAAGGACATCAACCCCCATATTAAGCAAATGAAAGATAGGAATGGTACGGTCGTAAAAAAGGAAGAAGAACATCCTGAAAAGATGGAAAGAGTATTTCGAACAACTGCTAAATGAAGAAAAATGAAAGACTTGTAGAGAGGATGGACAAGTAAACATGGGAATGGTAATAGGGGATATCTAGGGATGAAGTGATACGAGCCTTAAAAAGAATGAGAATGGAAGGCAACAGGACCTGACTTAATCCCAGTCGAAGTTTGGAAAGCCTTAGGAGAGGAAGGGGTAGACATCTTGTATGATCTGATGGTAAAAATATTCGAACAGGAAAAGATACAGAAGAATGGCGGGAAAGCATATTGATACCTATATTTAAAGGTAAAGTGATGTCCAGGAATGCAGTAATTATAGAGGTATAAAAAACTAATGTCTCACACGTTGAAGATTTTTGGAAAGAATCATAGATAGCAGGCTGAGAGAGGAAGTTAGAATAGGGAAGGAACAGTTAGGATTTATGAAGGGAAGCGGCACAACGGATGGAATATTTTGCATAAGGCAGCTAATGGAGAAAATTCAGAGAAAAACAACGAGACCTGCATCTGGTATTCATAGACCTTGAAAAGGCTATGACAGAGTGCCAAGGCAAGAAATATGGAGATGTTTGAGGGAGAAGATGGTGCCGGAAAAGTATGTCAGAATTATTCAGGAGATGTACGGAATGTGTATACTAGAGTGAGGAGGTAGTGTTGGTGAGACGGATGGATTTGAGATAGGAGTTGGATTACACCCAGGGTCAGCACTTAGCCCATTCATCTTCAACATCGTGATGGATGTAATGACCAGGGATGTTAGAGAAGCAGTGCCATGGTGCATATTATACGCGGATGACATTGTGTTGTGTTCAGAGGGGAAGGAGGAGTTGGAGGGAGGTTGGAGAGGTGGAGAGCAGCACTTGAGGAGAGAGGAATGAGAATAAGCAGATCAAAACCGAATATAACGTGTTCTAGTATTACTGAGGACGGTGGAAGTAGCATAAGATTGGGTGGGGAAGAAATAAAGAAAAGTACAGAAGTTCAAGTACTTAGGGTCCGTATTGGAGGATAGTGGAAGCATGGACCAAGAGGTGAGACACCGAATTCAGGCAGGATGGAATAACTGGAGGTCTGCATCAGGGGCCCTCTGTGACAAGAAGGTCCCTCTGAAATTGAAAGGAAAGTTCCATAGGACGGTGGTCAGACCAGCAATGTTATATGGAACAGAAACGGCAAGTATGAGAAAACAGAGGAGAAGAAGATGGATGTAGCAGAAATGAGAATGTTGAGATGGATGTCGGGAGTAACAAGGGAAGATAGGATTAGAAATGAGTATATAAGAGGATCAACAAAGGTAGCTGAAATATCGAAGAAAATACAGGAAGGAAGGCTTCGATGGTATGGACACCTGTTACGAAGGGAGGACGGCATGTTGGAAGACATACGATGGAAATGGAAGTGCAGGGTAGAAGGAAGAAGGGAAGACCAAGAAAGAGATGGCGTGATTGTGTAAGGGAAGATATGGAATTGAAAGGTATAAATGAGAACGAGGCACAAGACAGAAATCGATGGAGACGACTCATTCGTAATGGCGACCCCCATATAAAAATGGGTTTAAGCTAGGAAGAAGAGGTATTTTTGGATGCATGGATGTTTTTCGGTTCTTGAATTTTTTTTCATTCGTATATGTTTGGGGTCTTCAGTTTTTTGGGTTTTGGTCTTTCTATAGTCATATATGTTTGGGTTTTACTATTTTTCAAATCACATATTCAATTGAGTTCCTCCGTTTTTGGGTTCCACCCTTTTAGGGTTTATGGTATTTTTGGATTTGTATTTACTTGGTATTTTTTCGTTCCTTTAAATTTGGGTTTCTGGTTTTTTGGGATCCTCTGTTATTGAGTTCACGTATTTTTTGGTTTTGGTGATCTTGCCTATTTGTGTTTCGGTATATTCGGGTCCCTTTATATTTGGGTTTCTTGTTTTTCGGGGTTTATCAATTCTTGGGTTCCTGTATTTCTGGATTTTTGAGGTTCTTCCCTATTTGGGTTTTGGTATTTTTGGGTTCCTTTATATTTGGGTTTCTGGTTTTTTTTTTTTTTTTTTGGGGGGGGGGGGTATTCCTCTGGTTTTTTTTAGTTCAACGGCAATTTTGTTTTTGTGTTTTTTTCTTGTTTTTTGCGGTTCCTTTATATTTGGGTTTCTCCTTTTTTGGGTTCATTCGTGGTTTGAGTTCCTGTATTTTTGGGGTTTTGGGTTTTTCTTTATATTTAGGTTCCTCCTTTATTTTTAGATTCCTCTCACCATTTTTGGGTTTCGGGTTCTTCCAAATGTGGTTTCCCTCGTAGTAGCCATCTTGCTTGGTGAGACGTACCCGCGTGAAGTCACAATAATCAACAGATATCACAAGTTTAACATACGACTAGAATTTGAGAAATATCTAGAAGTGTTCGTGAAACTATCGGTGATAAGATTAGTGTGAAAATAGTAGGATAAAGCGTCTTCTAAGTTAGTTTATCAAGTGTAATACTATAAATCAGAACAAGATGGCAGTAAGTTCCAACTGCGGGAAAAGGTGGCGTAATTTGGCGTGTTTAGCAGATTCGCAATACGATAGAGGTAGCAGGAAGGGAACTGGCATTTCTCATCTATGAAAATCAGCAACAGTCCTAACCAAAAAAGATACAAAAGAGCTTCATAGATATATTAGAAGGATATAATCCTTCAAACTGGAACAAATCTAATGAAAAACATCTTGAAAATAATTGAAGAAGTTCCAAATAAAATCCAAGTGGTCAAGAGACTCATAAAGAAAATATACATAAACCAACATATTCCGACAAAGAAAATGAATAAGGTGAATCTTGTGAATATACTAATTGATGCATTAGGAAAAAAGAATGCCAAAGCATGCAAACTGTGTAAGTTTGGTATAGCATTTTATCAAGTCATCCACAAACCTAATCAGCAAAATGTGCTGCATGCAACTTCCGACCCATCCACAGTGTGCTGAGGTAATACAAGATTGAGAAAAGATACAAGAATTTTTTTTTTCTTCATGTCTATCATGGATAGGACAATGTTATTAAATCAAGATTGAATGTACAAATAGTTGAGGATGAAGAAGAAGAAGGAAGAGGAAGAAGAAGAAGAAAAAGAAGGAACGAGGAACGGAAGAGAAGAAATAAAAATGAAATGACAGAAAAAAATAAGGACAAAGAACAAGATAAAAGTATGGATGCAGAGATACTCATTGATACTACATATGAGGCAATAAAGCAGCATACCTACGAAGAAATAAATTACGATATGACAACAGAAAAGCAAATCCCGAAGAGGCTCTACCCAGATCTATACAATGACGGGAAAGAGGATAGACAAGAAAGACAAAATCTGCAACCTTTTGAAAAGAGGGAATGTTGCAGATTTGGAGAAAGATGTTACTACAAACATCCTAAGATATGTCAAAAACTATGAATATATGGTAAATGTGCATACTTAGATGGATATGGGGATGATTGCAGAGATCTGCATCCAAAAATATGTAAAAACCTAAAAGAAGGAAAGGATGTAAGTTCGACAAAAAATGCAAATATATGCACCCTGTAGCCATGAATCATAATCAAATAAATACCAACCAAGTAATAAAATCCAAAATAAGAAGAAACAAATAAAGAGAGAAATCAAGAATATCAGGTAAAAGAGAAAAGCAAACCACCAATGAGATATGCAGAGGTGTCAGCAAAAAAATTTCAAAGCATCAGCTCCGAATTCTACTCAAGAGATAATAACTGTATTTATTATGCAAGAGGATATTGCAGAAACGGAGAAAATTGCAGATTCAGACACAAAATTAATAATTATGATGAAGGAAGATCAAATATTTATGGAAAAGTTGGATTTTTTAATGTCAGAATTTCTGGAAATGAAAAAAAGAACAACATACCAGAACAGGAAAGAGACATGGGAAAATCCTTATTACTATCAGTATTAAATGAAGGAGAAAACACGCAAACCATCATAGTGATGAATCGCCAGGGTTTAGTTACGAGTAACTCAAAAGAAAAATAGAGTACTTAAGAACTAACCCAAAATGAAAAGAAAATAGATATAATGAATATAAGTGAAACCTGGTATTCCCAAGAGACTGGAATGATGATCAAATAAAAGGTTCCAAACTTATAGATCAGATAGAAAAAATAGGAATCAAGGGGGAACCGCAATATATGGGAAAGACAAAAAAACAAGGAAAAAATATATGAGAAATATAGTAACTCAGAATGTGAACTAATAGCGGTAGAATTTGAATCTGAAAAATTGATGAACATAGTAATATATAGACCTCCTAATACTAAAGAGTTTTGACTTAATAATTGAAAAATTGGATGATATATGTGAGAAATCACAAGGACTGGACTATTCTACTATCTGGTGACTTCAACTTTCCTTTCGTAGAATGGAAAGAACGAATAGGAGATTGTGGTTGTACTTATACATATAAAAAAAGAGAGTAATAGTAGTGCAGAAGATAAGAGGCAATTTGAAAAGCTATTAGATATGCTACTAGAATAACAACATTCAACAAATAAATCACCTGCCAACAAGAAAGGAAAATACTTTAGACCTAGTATTTGTGAACGAGATGAATTATGTTAAAGAAATAATAGTTTATAATGCGAGTATTTCAGACCATAATGTCATAGAATTAACAGTCATTCCAAAGCAAGTGAAAATAGAGATAAGCAAGAAATGAAAAGTGGGAAGGATATGGAAAATACAACTTCTACATAAAAAATATAAAATGGTCAGAAATTAATGAAGAATTAAACAAGATTGGGATAACATTTTCGAAGTGATGACATAAGGGTAAATACGGAGATATTATATAAAATATTGGAGATAATAGTGGAAAAATATATACCGAAGAAGAAAAGTAAACATCATTCATGCATACCAAGAGACAGAAGGATCTTGTTCCAGAAAATCAGAAAGTGGAAAAAAGGTCTTTTGCAAAAGAAAAAAAATGCATGGAAAGTTATAGAACTAAAAAGTAAGATAGAAAATGCAGAACAAAAGATTATACAATCAAAAGAAAATGAAAAACGGGACTTGGAAGGAAAAAACCCTATTAAATATCAAGCAAAACCCCAAACTATTATACTCATATGCGAAGAAAGATGAATAAAAGAAGAATAGAAATAGGCCCTCTGAGAATTGAAGGGAGATTAACGAATGAAAAAAAGGAAATTTGCAACATACTGGCAGAACGATATAAGAGAGAATTCACCCCTAGAATAGATAATGAAGATAATGATATAGAAGTAAGGGATGAAAATAGTGAATATTTAGCTGACATAGATATTAATGAAGCTGATATTGTGCAGGCTATTAATGAAATTAAAAATGGAGCTGCTGCAGGGCCTGATGGAATTCCTGCTATTTTGTTAAAGAAAGTAGTTCATTCGATCGCAAAGCCACTTGCAATATTATTAAGACAAAGTGTAGATACAGGCAAGATATATGATGAGCACAAATTAGCATATATTACCCCTACTTTCAAAAGTGGATCAAGACTAGAGCAAGTAATTATAGGCCTGTGAGTCTAACATCACATATTATGAAAGTGTATGAAAGGGTAATAAGAGAAAAATATTTATGAAACTTTTAATAAAAAATAATTTTGTTTAATAAGGACAACATGGTTTCGTACCCGGAAAAAGTACACAAACCCAACTGTTAGTCCACCGTGAAAACATATTCAAAAATATGAAAAGCGGAAATGAAACGATGTGGTTTTATTAGGACTTTGCAAAAGCTTTTGATAAGTAGACCATAATATATTAGCGAAGAAAATTAGAAAACACACATCGTGGATAAAGTAGGAAGATGGTTCAAAGAATTTTTACACAACAGAAAACAGATAGTTATTGCAAACGACGAGAAATCGATGAAGCCAAGGTAATATCCGGTGTGCCGCAAGGTACGGTGTTAGCTGCAATACTGTTTGTTATTATGATTGAAGACATAGACAATAATGTTAAGGATTCGGTAGTGAGTAGTTTCGCAGATGACACAAGAATAAGTAGAGAAATTACTTGTGATGAAGATAGGAACCGCTCTACAAAGAGACCTTAACAAAGTATATGATTGGGCAGAGGTAAATAGGATGGTATTTAACTCTGATAAATTTGAATCAATAAATTATGGAGACAGAGAAAGAAAGCTATATGCATATAAGGGACCTAATAATGAGACCATCACAATAAGGAAGCAGTTAAAGACCTTGGTGTGATGATGAATAGGAACATGTTATGCAATGATCAAATAGCAACTCTGTTGGCAAAATGTAAAGCAAAATGGGAATGTTGTTACGGCACTTCAAAACAAGAAAAGCTGAACACATGATTATGCTTTATAAAACATATGTTCGTAGTCCACTTGAATATTGCAATATGAATATGGTACACTATCAAAAGGATATTGCACAAATAGAGTAGGTACAAAGGTCCTTTACAGCTAGAATAGAAGAAGTTAAGGACCTAGACTACTGGGAAAGACATACAATTCTTAAAATTATATAGTCTAGAAAGGAGAAGAGAAACGCTACATGATAATTCAGGCATGGAAACAGCATAGAGAATAGCAGATATCATGGAACTAAAAAATATCAGAAAGAGCAAGCAGAGGTAGATTAATAGTGCCCAAAACTATACCGGAACATAGGAAAGCACACAGGACATAATCCACTCGCACCAGCATCGATAATGCAGCGTCTATTCAATGCGTTGCCAGCCTCATCTGAGGAATATAGGATCAGAGTGAGCGTAGTAGAGGTGTAAGAATAAGCTCGACAAATATCTAAACTGCATCCCAGACCATCCAAGATTGGAAGATGCAAAATATACCGGAAGATGTACTAGCAAACTCTCTGGTAGACATTAGAGGTGCCTCACACTGAGGGGAACCTGGGGCAACCCGAACAAGATGTAAGGTCTGTAAGGTAAGGCCCGTTATTGGGTTCCACATTTTTGGGTTCCCCCTTTTTGGGTTCCACTACTTTTAAAGTTCCTCTAATCCTATTCTTATGCTTTCTATTATGAGAGAGAGAGAGAGAGAGAGAGAGAGAGAGAGAGAGAGAGAGAGAGAGAGAGCGCTTCCGGAGAGGAATTTTCTCTGGCATTTCTTGCTGAATTTATATGAGCTGAATTGAGACTTACGACGGGAGGGGAAGGGGATCCTCCTTACGTCATCGGCTCCTTTCTCCTCCTCCTCTCCTCCTCCTCCTCCTCCTCCTCCTCCTCCTCCTCCTTTCTCTTCTTCTTCCTCTTCTTCTTCTTCTTCTTCTTCTCTTTCTCTCTCCCCTCCTCCTTCTCCTTCTTCTTCGTCTTCTCCTTCTTCTCCTCTTTATTCTTCTTCTTCTTCTTCTCCTCTCCCTCCTCCTACTCCTCTTTCTCGTCTTCTGCTTCTGCCCCGTCAGTCTGCTTAATGAAACGTCGTATAAACTTCGTCTTCAGCTGTGTTATGGAAGCACGGGCTCTTGTTTCATATAGGGAGTGCGTTAGGTGGGTGAGGTGTTGAGGGGGGGAGATAATTGGAATGAGATGGACCTCTGGACTCGAAAGACCAACCTAGACGAATTTTGTCTCGGGAAACTTTGCGTTTATTGGGTTAAAGAAAATCAATATCTTTGGCAATGTACTGATTTTCGATTATCTATCAAGTATCCTAGTTTTCGAATTGGCTTAACGAGGCGCTGTAGGTCTACAATAATTTTGATTTTTAGGCTTACAGTAATTTGACATGCTTTATAATGAGTGTCTTAGAACACCTGATTATGGGACGCCATATATTATATATATATATACATACATATATATATATATATATATATATATATATATATATATATATATATATATATATAACTGGTAAAATGTTCTGTAACAACAGAATTCCATCTAATAAAGGAGCCCATAAAAACACCAAAATATAGAGAGAAAAAGTACTATATTTCAGAGACTGCTGTCTCCCTCTTCAGGTAGATGTATGAGAAAAGTTTACAGAAAAGGTGGTATTTATACCAAGAGGTTCATCCACAGGCAAGCCAATTTAGGTCACCCCCGCTGATAATCTTCCTTTAATCTTCTTAATGCGTTGCCAGCTCATCTGAGGAATATATCAGGAGTGAGCGTAGATGTGTTTAAGAATAAGCTCGACAAATATCTAAACTGCATCCCAGACCATCCAAGATTGGAAGATGCAAAATATACCGAAGATGTACTAGCAACTCTCTGTAGCATTAGAGGTGCCTCACACTGAGGGACCTGGGGCAACCCGAACAAGATGTAAGGTCTGTAAGGTCTGTAAGGTAAGTGTTGGTTGAAATGAAAACCTTGTCGATTGTATCTGAAATCCATGCTCCTTTTGAGATGTTCACCTGCCTCTCTTTTATTAAGGCTGATTCCATCATTTGAGTCTTGTACCGGCAGTTGCTGCTATAAATTACACGTGACAAATTCCAGTTTATTCTATGGTTATGTTCATTTATATGGTTGAAAATAGCCGAGTTCTGTTGTCCATACCTAACTGACTGTTTGTGTTGTATTAGTCTCTGGGGAGGTGATTTACCTGTAAATCCGATGTAAGATTGGTCACAGTCCTGGCATGGGATTTCGTATACCCCAGTGTCCTTGGGAGATGTCTTTTGTTGGACGTTAATCAGGGATTTGGCTAAGGTGTTTGGGTAAGTAAATGCAAAAGGGTTAGATTTTCCGAGGGTCTGAGTCACCGTCTTAATTCTGTCCAGGTGAGGAATTTTTATTTTATTGTTGGGTGTATCTCTGGTCTTGTCTTTAGGGGGTCGGTAGGAAATTACGTTTGCTTTGTGAATTGCTTTCTCAATTATATGGTCAGGATACTTTAAAGACGAAAGTTGCTTGTGAATTAGTTCAAATTCTTTTTTCAGGAATTCTGGGGAACAAATTCGTAAGGTTCTTAAGAACAGGTTGCTAGCTACACCTATCTTGATAGTAATGTCGTGATAGCTAAAGTAGTGAAGTATGAAAAGTGAGAACGTTGCTTTTCTGTATATGGTAAATTTGTATTCTGTCGTGTCTCTGATTATTAAAACATCAAGAAAAGGAATTTTGTTGTCTGTTTCCCATTCAACTTTAAATTTGATACTGGGCACTAATGCGTTTAATTTTGAGCAGAATTCATTAAAATTGCCCCACCTATTATCCCAGAATGTTAGGATATCATCCACATATCTCATCCACAGCATGTTTTTGGGTTTTATTGCATTTATTACTGTAGTTTCAAAGTTCCATGTACAGATTGGCTAAAACAGGACTTAAAGGACTACCCATACTACACCCGAATTTTTGCTTGTAGAATGATTCCCCGAATGAAAATACGTTATTAGATGCACATAATTCAACTAACTTTATTATTTTGTCAAGCGCCAATGGGAAATTATCTGAATAGGGGGATAATTTTTCCCTTAAAAACTGAAGAACGTCCTGTACTGGTACTTTTGTGAATAGGGAGTCTAGGTCAAGGCTTAAAAGTTTTATGTTGTGAAGTGGTATATGTGCTTCTCTGAATTTGTGACAAAAATCTTCCGAATGTTTAATGTGACTGGGAAAAGTAATCGTATGAGAGCTCGAATAAAGTCTATTGTCGTTTCAGCTTTCGTGGAAAAGACATTATTGTAAGGTCTTTTGGTCTACCGTGATGTTGCAGAACACATGATGGGAGTCCATGAATACCACCCTCAGGAACGCCATTATATATAATAAAAGTCAATTATCGTCTTATCATTTTGAAAAGTTTTTTTTCATTTCAGCATTCCTGAAAAAACATATCCTATTTCAGGGTCTCTAGGTCTCCAGTAAAGTAACATTCTAAAGTTACATTCTGCCATATTAAGAGTCCCAGGACAGCCCCCTGCGGAACGCCGTTACATAATAAAACCTTAGCTCTAAGAAGACAGTCTGAACGCAAAATCAATTTTCATACTACCATTTTGTAAAAGCCTTCTGTCATTTCAGCTTCCCTGAAGATAAAATTATTCCCAGGTCTTGTTTTCTCGCGAGTAATCCATAGAAATTCTTATATCTCTCTATTCCTCCTTATTCCCTCTCTGTTTCCTCCAATTTCCTCAAACATCTTCTTCACACCAGAATTATCACGCAGACTTTCCATCCCTTCCCGAGAGAGCGACGTGATTTACCGACGGCTTTTAGCGACTTGGGGTTACACACAAACAAGCAACCTCTCAATTCTCTTCTATATTCGTGAGCAAGGATGGCGGGAAATTGCTTCGTTAATCAATGAATAGAAAGACTTGGCGTCTCGCGTTCTTGGTTTTCAGTTTTCTATAAAAGACAACTTTTGAGAGGGTGTTCACGTTACAACAGAACATATGTTCACGTAACTCTCTCCTTGTTGTAAGTATCTCTTCAATTCAGTTCCCAATATTACTAATATACGTTTTATTTTCCCGAAAAGAAAACCTATTGTGCCTGCTTTGTCAGTCCGCACTATTTCTGTCCGTACTCGGATCTGAAAAATGACTGAGGCTAGAGGGCTGCAAATTGATACGTTGATCATCCAACCTCCAATCATGAAACATACCATAATCAACTAAAAAAAATTCTCCCTCGGTTAACATATATGAAAATATATTAATTCCGAGGTAGAGCGAATTAGATATTAAAGGACATTTGTAGCTTAATGCGTATACGTACATATTTGATATGTCATTATTTAATTTACATGGCTGTCAGCTGTTTTAAGAAATTGCCTCTCCTTTTTTTTTAAGGAATTTGACCTTATTATAACCTATTGTTATGAAAGCAGCAGCACCAACATGCAGTAAATGGGCCTATAGTAGATTCATATCATCCGTGCATTTGATGTCTAAGCCAGTCCCTTACGACGCTCCTGCTTGGCTGTTGATAAGCCAGTCACAGGGCTGTAAACTCTCAGTCTCTTTCGAGAGCTCACATGGGTAGGATCCATGTTCCACCGCTCCTGAGGGATACCTCTTTCAAAAGCATCCCTCAGGAGAGATGGAAGATACATCCTGCCCATGTGAATCCTCGAGAGAGAGACTGAGAGTTTCCAGCCCTGTGATTGGCTTATCAACAGCCAATCAGGAGAGTCGTAAGGGACTGGCCTAGACATCAAATGCACGGTTGATGTGAATCTACTATAGCTGTCGAACTTCAAAAAAGTCCAAGCGAAGATGCGTGTGCATTAATACCCTAATACTATTTTAATACATTTTTATCTATTTATTATTTTAATACTTAATAATTTTTAAATGAGTGATATCAGTTCTTCCAGCACTTATCACCTGAACCTATCACGTCTTATTTACTTCAATTTTAAATATTTCAGTAGTCTGGCCTAGCTTTTGGAACAAAACATCCCATTTTCTATATAAAACCTCGAAATGCCTTAATCCTATGAAATTTATTAGGTTTTTTAAAACGTTAACTCCCGTTTTTATAATAAGTATGAAACCTGCGTTTATTCCCGTCCTTCCTTGTTAGCTAATGACTTCATATCGTCCCTATTTTTCTTTTCATGAATTTGTTTTGAAAATGGTTATTCATGGAAATACATCGGAATGTCTTTACGTCATGCTATCTGGTCTTTTAAAACATTCTCCCACATTTGTAATGCGTTTAAAACCTGTTTTTGTTCCTTTCCTCACTTACCAGAAATTGAAAATATATCATCCCATTTTCTTTGCTTTGAAGTGTTTAACGTCAACAGAAAACGTAGCAAGGGCCTTCGAGAAATGCCTCGAAATGATGTCTTTATCTCATTTTAACAGATTTTTTAGAACATTATCTCGCGTTTTTATAATGTTTAAAACCCCGTTTTCGTTCCTTGTCATCTATTGAAAACATACCATCCCATTTTCTTTTCCTTAGAAGCGTTTCCCGTCGACAGAAAGAAGAGCACTCGTCTATCTATTGAAAACATATCATCCCATTTTCTTTGCTTGGAAGCGTTTCACGCCAACAGAAAACGGAGCACCGGTCTCCCTGGAAATGCCTTCGACCCTATTCGTGTTATGAGTGAAGAGGTATCTGATTAATCGACCATAATTCAACAAAGTGATATTAGTGAATGCTGGGACCTTATCGTGAACGATATCAGATAAGAGGAAAAAATGGACAGTGGACCAAAAAAAAATAAGCTACCTTTCATCTCATCAAAATGCCTGAATAAAAGACCCCTAGCCTTCTTTCTTTCGAATTGGCAGTTTTCAAACCGAACCATCATTACTGCTTTGGTTTTTCCCGAACTTCTGATTCGTCGCTCGAACCCTCCTGCACAATAATTACCTGGTGGTTAAACAAAAATGATTCCTCAAAAAAAAAAAAATTATAAAAAAACACTAACGAAAAAAAGGATTCAGAAATCCCAGCGGCACATTTATCAGAATTTGGAAAAATGGTCCAATGGAAAACTCAGTCAAACAAAAATGATTATTTTTTTTAATTCCTTACTATTTTTTTTTTTATTCCGAGCTTTCCACATCAGTAACAGAAGCTGTTTAGTTTTTTTTTCTGTTTAATAGATGGTTTTATACGTATCAATCAGGGGTCAGTTTTTGTTTTTGATAATTAGATTATGAAATTTCGTTCAGAGAGAAAATATGGATTTTATTATGCTCTGAAAGGCATTTTGGGCCCATAAGATATTTCGGTGTTTTAATTCCTTCTCTGGTATGCTTTGGTCATTTTTGAGAATAGCTGAATACTTTTCTGTAAATGTTTCTACTGAAATATTAATGGACGTTCGGGATTAAAATTAAACTGACATTTTACATGTTTTTGTTTCTGTATTTTTGCGTTAATAATGATTTACCAAAACAGTGGTTTCCCCTCTCCGCCCCAGTTTCTTATTAAAATATAAAACTCTTCATTCCCAAGGTTTTTTTTCTTCAATTTTTTATTAATTCTCTCTCTCTCTCTCTCTCTCTCTCTCTCTCTCTCTCTCTCTCTCTCTCTCTCTCTCTCTGCTCTCTCTCTCTCTCTCTATCATATATATATATATATATATATATATATATATATATATATATATATATATATATATATATATATATATATATATATATATATATATATATATATTATATATAGATATATATACCGAATCCTGTACATCTTAGGAAGTACTTGTTCCCTGAAGCATTCTTCTAAAAAGTATTTTTGATTTTTCAGCCGGTGTAGTATTTTTTCTCTATATTTTGGTGTTTTTATGTCCTCCTTTTATTATCATATATATAAATATATATATATATATATATATATATATATATATATATATATATAATATATATATATATATATATATGTGTGTGTAATATATATATATATATATATATATATATATATATATATATATATATATATATATATATATATATATATCTTGTGATATGTATATCACGAGACCAGGTTTAGACGTGAAATCTCTATTCGCAAATGTACCCGTGAAGGACAATATTGACATCACATTGGATAAGTTATTTCCTAAACCTGATTCTATTCTTAATCATTTTAACCGATCTTATTTTAAAACCAAAACCCTCAGAAAAGCTAGTGCTTGGACACTTTTCTTTCTTTTTTGACGGTGTAGCCATTGACTCTCCTTTGGGCCCAAATATTTGTAAAACATCTTCATAACCCCCACCCAGCCGCCACCACCAGAGATACTCATTGATACTACATATGAGGCAATAAAGCAGCATACTTATGAAGAAATAAATTACGAGATGACAACACAAAAGAAAATCCCGAAGAGGTCTCTACCCAGATCTACACAATGACGGGAAAGAGGAAAAAATAGAACAAAAAAGACAAGTCTGCAACCTTTTGAAAAGAGGGAATTGCAGATTTGGAGAATAATGTTACTACAAACATCCTAAGGTATGTCACAACTATGAAATATATGGTAAAGTGCATACCTAGATGGCTATGAGGATGATTGCAGAGATCTGCATCCAAAAATATGCAAAAACCTAAAGAAGAAGAAAGGATTAAGTTCGACAAAAAATGTAAATATATGCACCCTGTAGCCATGAATCATAATCAAATAAATAATCAATCAAGTAATAAAACCCAAAATAAGAAAGAAACAAATAAAGAGAGGAATAAAGAATATCAGGTAAAAGAAAAAAGCAAGCCACCAACGAGATATGCAGAGATGTCAGCAAAAAAATTTCAAAGCATCGGCTCCAAGATTCTACTCAAGAGATAATAACTCTATTTATTATGCAAAAAGGATATTGCAGATACGGAGAAAATTGCAGATTCAGACACAAAATGAATATTATGATAAAGGAAGATCAAATATTATGGGAGAAGTGGATTTTTAATGTCAGAATTTCTGGAAATGAAAAAAGAACAACATACCAGAACAGGAAAGAGACATGGGAAAAATAAAATCCTATTATTACCAATATTAAATGAAGAGAAAACACGCAAACCATCATAGTGATGAACGCGCAGGGTTTAGTTACGAGTAACTCAAAAAGAAAAAATAGAGTACTTAGAAGAACTAACCCAAATTGAAAAGAAAATAGATATAATGAATATAAGTGAAACCTGGTATTCCAGAGGGACTGGGAATGATGATCAAATAAAAAGGGTTCCAACTTATAGATCAGATAGAAAAAATAGGAAATCAAGGGGGAACCGCAATATATGGGAAAGACAAAAAACAAGGAACAAAAATATGTGAGAAATATAGTAAACTCAGAATGTGAACTAATAGCGTAGACTTTGAATCTGAAAAATTAATGAACATAGTAATATATAGACCTAATACTAAAGAGTTTGACTTAATAATAGAAAAATTGGATGATATATGTAGAAAGCACAAGGACTGGGCTATTCTCCTATCTGGAGACTTCAAACTTTCCTTTCGTAGAATGGAAAGAACGAATAGGAGATTGTGGTTGTACTTATACATATAAAAAAGAGAGTAATAGTAGTGCAGAAGATAAGAGGCAATTCGAAAAGCTATTAGATAGCTAACTAGAATACAACATTCAAACAAATAAATCACCTGCCAACAAGAAAGGAAAATACTTTAGACCTAGTATTTGTGAACGAGATGAATTATGTTAAAGAAATAATAGTTTTATAATGCCAGTATTTCAGACCATAATGTCATAGAATTAACAGTCCATTCCACAAAGCAAGTGAAAAAACAGAGATAAGCAAGAAATGAAAAAGTGGGAAGGATATGGAAAATACAAACTTCTTTACAGTAAAAATATAAAATGGTCAGAAATAAATTAAGAATTAAACAAAGATTGGGATAACATTTTCGTATTTTCTAAGTGATGACATAAGGGTAAATACTCGGAGATATTATATAAAATATTAGAGAAAATAGTGGAAATATATACCGACGAAGAAAAAGTAAACAAAATCCAGTCATGCATACCAAGAGACAGAAAGGATCTTGTTCCAGAAAAGCAGAAAGTGGAAAAAAAGGTCTTGCAAAAGAAAAAGAAAAAAATGCATGGAAAGTTATAGAACTAAAAAGTAAGATAGAACATGCAGAACAAAAGATTATACAATCAAAAGAAATTGAAAAACAGGACTTGGAAGAAAAAAACCCTAATAAATATCAAGTAAAACCCCAAACTATTATACTCATACATGAAAAGATGAATAAAGAAGAATAGAAATAGGCCCTCTAAAAATTGAAGGGAGATTAACGAATGAAAAAAAAAGGAAATTTGCAACATACTGGCAGAACGATATAAGAAAGAATTCACCCCTAGAATAGATAATGAAGATAATGATATAGAAGTAAGGGACGAAAATAGTGAATATTTAGCTGACATAGAAATTAATGAAGCTGATATTTGTGCAGGCAATTAATGAAATTAAAAATGGAGCTGCTGCAGGGCCTGATGGAGTTCCTGCTATTTTGTTAAAGAAAGTAGTTCATTCTATCGCAAAGCCACTTGCAATATTATTAAGGACAAAGTGAGATACAGGCAAGATTTATGATGAGCACAAATTAGCATATATCACCCCTACTTTCAAAAGTGGATCAAGACTAGAGGCAAGTAATTATAGGCCGTGTGAGTCTAACATCACATATTATGAAAGTGTATGAAAGGGTAATGAAGATATTATGAAAACATTTAATAAAAATAATTTGTTTAATATAGGACAACATGGTTTCGTAAAAAACCATGTTGTCCTATATTAAACCGGAAAAAGTACACAAACCCAACTGTTAGTCCACCGTGAGAACATATTCAAAAATATGAAAAGCGGAAATGAAACAGATGTGGGTTTATCTAGACTTTGCAAAAGCTTTTGACAAGGTAGACCATAATATATTTAGCGAAGAAAATTAGGAAACACAATAAATCGTGGATAAAGTAGGAAGATGGTTAAAAGAATTTTTACACAACAGAAAACAGATAGTTATTGCAAACGATGAGAAATCGGATGAAGCCAAGGTAATATCCGGTGTGCCACAAGGTACGGTGTTAGCTGCAATACTGTTTGTATTATGATTGAAGACAGACAGTAATGTTAAGGATTCGGTAGTGAGTAGTTTCGCTGATGACACAAGAAT
Organism: Macrobrachium nipponense; assembly: GCF_015104395.2. Taxonomy (NCBI): domain Eukaryota; kingdom Metazoa; phylum Arthropoda; class Malacostraca; order Decapoda; family Palaemonidae; genus Macrobrachium; species Macrobrachium nipponense. The sequence goes on along the minus strand of NC_061087.1, from coordinate 106,358,776 downwards.
AAGTAGAAAAAATTACTTGTGATGAAGATAGGAACGCTCTACAAAGAGACCTTAACAAAGTATATGATGGGCAGAGGTAAATAGGATGGTATTTAAACTCTGATAAATTTGAATCAATAAAGAAATTATGGAGAACAGAGAAGGAAAGCTATATGCATATAGGGGCGGGGCCCTAATAATGAGACAATCACAAATAAGGAAGCAGTTAAAGACCTTGGTGTGATGATGAATAGAAACATGTTATGCAATGATCAATAGCAATTCTTTTGGCAAAATGTAAAGCAAAAAAATGGGAATGTTGTTACGGCACTTCAAACAAGAAAAGCTGAAACACATGATTATGCTTTATAAAACATAGTTCGTAGTCCACTTGAATATTGCATATGATATGGTACCCACACTATCAAAAGGATATTGCACAAATAGGAGAGTGTACAAAGGTCCTTTACAGCTAGAATAGAAGAAGTTGGAGG
>NC_061087.1:106345803-106355803 GCF_015104395.2 Macrobrachium nipponense | reverse complement strand
AGCTCCAACTGGCTCCTCTTAGATGGCACATTTTAAAATTTCCACTTCTCTCTTTCTCACACATTGGAGGATATATCTACCTCTCACTTTCTCATATTTTGGGGGATATATCTACATCTCACTCTCTTTCACTTTAGAGGATATATCAACCTCTCACTTTCTCACACTTTAGAAGATATATCTACCCCTCACTTTCTCTCACTTTGGAGGATATATCTACCTTTCACTTTCTCTCACTTTGGAGGATATATCTACCCCTCACTTTCTCTCACTTTGGAGGATATATCTACCTCTCACTTTCTCTCACTTTGGAGGCATATATCTACTTCCACTTTCTCTCAATTTGGAGGATATATTCTTCCTCACTTTCTCTCACTTTGGAGGATATTTATACCTCTCACTTTCTCTCAACTTTGTTTGGAGGATATTTATACCTCTCACTTTCTCTCACTTTGGAGGATATATCTACCCCTCACTTTCTCACACTTTGGAGGATATATCTACCTCTCACTTTCTCTCACTTTGGAGGATATATCTACCTCTCACTTTCTCTCACTTTGGAGGATATTTATACCACTCACTTTCTCTCAATTTGGAGGATATATCTACCTCTCACTTTCTCACACTTTGGAAGATATATCTACCCTCTTACTTTCTCACACTTTGGAGATATATCTACCTCTCACTTTCTCACACTTTGGAGGGTATTTATACCTCTCACTTTCTCACAATTTGGAGGATATATCTACCTCTCACTTTCTTACATTTTGGAAGATAAATCTACTCTCACTTTCTTACATTTTGGAAGATAAATCTACCTCTCACTTTCTTACATTTTGCAGGATATATCTACCTCTCACTTTCTCACACTTTGGAGAATATTTCTACCTCTCACTTTCTCACAATTTGGAGGATATATCTACCTCTCACTTTCTCACAATTTGGAGGATATATCTACCTCTCACTCTCTCACACACTGAAGGATAAAACTCCCACCCTCTTTTCTGCACATCTGCACTTGAGGAGTTGAGTAAACAACTTTCGAAGAGGCCTAAAATAAAAATTTTAAAAAGGAAACGTGTAAAAATTGCGCCTTAGTTCCTTCGACACAGTCGAGTTTTCTGTACATCGTATTATCAAGGCCACCAAAAATAGACGTATCTCTCGGTGGTCTCGGTCTAATGCCGTATGACCCGCGGCCCGTGAAACTTGAGCCACTGGCCGGTGGTGACCCGGTGGTGGCCTGTCCTATATCGTTGCCGGAGCCACGATTATGGCTAAATTTAACCTTAAATAAAAATAAAAACTACTGGGGCAAGAGGGCTGCAATTTGGTACTTTTGATGATTGGAGGGTGGGTGATCTTCATACCAATTTGCAGCCCTCTAGCCTCAGTAATTCTTAAGATCTAAGGGCGGACAGAAAAAATCGTGGACGGACAGAAAAATCTTTCATGGGAAACTAAAACGAATTATATATGTCACATTAATAATTACGACGGAAGGGAGCGTTCGTTCGGATAACGAAAGACAGAAAACAGAAAAGAAAAGAGAGAGAGAGAGAGAGAGGAAATAACTGCAGTCAAACCCCTAAATAATTCACAAAGGCAGGAGGAGACATGTCAGCCTCTCATTTTTCGTCGTCTCTATCACAGCCGCACTGAACGAGCCCGAGAGACATAATATAAGGCCGTGTCATTCGGCGCGGAAACGCACAGAGCGCGCCTTGACTCACGCACACAACACACACACACACACGTCGTCGTCGATACGCGAACGGGGACCTGACACTGGAAATGGAAATGTGAAAAGTGTATCAGTGGCGTCGAACAAAACATTTTAACTTACGTCGGCTCCACGACGAAATCAACAAATGTTACTCGCGCCGGAATTCGACGAGAACCGCCTGATATACCTCTCTCTCTCTCTCTCTCTCTCTCTCTGTTCCTCGTCCATTGGGCTTTAGTTTCGTCTTGTTTTGGGCGCCCATTCCCCACTCACGCCCCCGCAGCCCTGGACCGGCGTCTGGTGGGCTTGCAAACGAGGGTGATGGAAGCCATCACCAACCACCGGCCGCCGCCTCTGTCAGACAAACAGGTGGTGGAGCAGAAATGGGAAGTGGGAGTTTCTTTTGATATAGAGATGAATAATGAATTTGCATGTAAATGGATGAATGGGAGAGGGAGAGGGAGAGGGAGAGGGAGAGAGGGGGTGAGGGGATGTGTGGGATAGGAAGAAGGACAAGGTACGCGGTTGAGTGACAGGTGTTCCGAAACTCGTATTATTTTGTTGGGACGAAGGAATTTAGAAAGGAGACAATGTAGAAGAGTGTACGAGAGCTGTGTGTATCTAGAATGATTTAGAGTTCGTATTTCTAATCATTCTCAAGTTTTCTTTGTATATTCATAGATGAATTTGTGGGTAAATGGATTTCATGACTTTATTGGTAAAATGGATGCGCGTGCCAACAGTATTTCCATAAAAGAAAAGATCGTTCTCTCTCTCTCTCTCTCTCTCTCTCTCTCTCTCTCTCTCTCTCTGCATAATTGCCCGGTTAAAATAAAGATTATATATATATATATATATATATATATATATATATATATATAGTATTATATATATACTATATATATATCAAATTATTGCCACCTTCCCCTAATAGAACCAAACCTTACTTAGTCTAACCTTCCCTGACCTCAATTACCTTCACAAGCAGTCAATTATATGTCGATTATCAGTTAACGAACGTTATTAATACTAACGTATCTTTATCGATAATTATGCACCAATACCAAAGCGTTGCAGTTTTATTTGCATGCATTATTATTATTATTTTATTATTATTATTATTATTATTATTATTATTATTATTATTATTATCATTCAGACGAACCACCATATTCATATGGAACATGCCCACCAAAGGAATATAAGAAGTAACAGAAGGTAAAGGGAAATACGGAAAGAGATCAGTAAATAAAAGAAAATAAATGAACAAATAATTTAATGAATAAATAAAAATGTATGTAAGATATTCCAATACAAGTTGGATCGTGTCAGGGTAGTAATGAATTGCTTCTTCGCTTGAAATCACGTAGAACTGCTACCTTGATTAACCAGATATTTAAAATCTTAATTGTATTTGGAAAACTCTTTAAATAATTCTTATTTTAGATATGATTATAAATTCAGGTTTCGTCAGACTTAGAATAATGTCAGTGAAGACAAATCTCTCGGTCATAAAGGAAAGTGATTTTTTAATTCCTAAGGTGTTTTAGCTGTAAGGATCTTTATTTATACTATTGTAATTCTGCTGTGTGTGTATATATATATATATATATATATATATATATATATATAATATATATATAATATATATATATATATATGTATATATATATATATATATATAAAAACAAATATAGTATATATTATTAGGTAGCAGTGAAAAACCACTAAACTTAAAGTACTTTAATAACTATTAGAAAACACCAATTCAATCCACAAAACAGAACATAAACACAAATTATGGACGAGTTACACAAAAGCAAAGACCACCGGCCAGCAATTCTTCACAAACTACCCATCACCAATTATACTGCGGCCTACAGCACAGAAGCCCAAATCAACACGCTTCACATCAACCAAACATTATTCATATAAATAGTAAGACCAAAAAAGTTAGTGGCAACCACAGCTACATCGCACAAGAAAACCGCTTAATGGCTAAACAATGCATTACTAAATTCTCCTCTTTAGAAACTTAACACACGTTCACTTTCACTTGTTTGCTGCGACCCCCCGAAATTCATCGTGTGGGGTCTTTATATACCAGAGACCTGCTAGACAGACATGGACCCAACATTACCTTTCTTTACACAATCCTTGGCGACTGCCTCCTACGGCAAGCGATACTGCCATCTGTTGTCTAGTGTTCACACTTCCTAGAATATTCATTTTCTCAGCCTTTTGTTACATTTTATAGTTCAGTAAATCATATATACATATATATATATATATATATATATATTATATATATATATATATATATATATATATATCTATATATATATATATGTAATGGATATTACATGACAAAAAGGAATGTCGGAACATTCTTTAGAAGTAATGCATATAACGTAAACCACGTCGGGGGCCAAGGTTTGTTTCGTTTGTATGGTGTTTTTACGTTGCATGGAACCAGTGGTTATTCAGCAACGGGACCAACGGCTTTACGTGGCTTCCGAACCACGTCGAGAGTGAACTTCTATCACCAGAAATACACATCTCTCACTCCTGAATGGAATGGCCGAGAATCGAACTCGCGACCACCGATGTGGGACGCCAACACCATACCAACCACGCCACTGAGGGAATTAGATTATTTAAAAGGACATATTTAAAATGAAAGATAAATGAACATAAAATAAACAAAAATTGACAAAAATTGAAAGCAGCAGTGAACAGAGTTACAGAACAAGAGGTTAAGGACCGACCTGGAGGAGTGACAGCGTTAAACTAAACGTAAACATAAAAACATAAATAAACAACACAAGTCAAGACAAATACAGAGGGGAGGAGGACGTATGGGTGTTCAACGACGAAACAAGTTGTTTAATAAAGAGAGATTCCAGAATAACAAGGTCCTGCGGGTAAGTGGCATGACCTAAAATGCAGAAGTCTTTATCGATATATGTTTTACACATTTTGGAGTGATTTCGAATATTGGAGTGTTCTGGGTTTGCAATCCTGCTGCCAGTACGGAAGCTTACGCCACGATGAGAATCGATACGCACCTTAAGGAGTCTGCTGGTGGATCCCACATAGGTCCCTGTTTGACATTCAGGGCAAGTATATTTATAAATAACACCAGAGCACATATAAGGCGATAATCGCTCCTTCGAGGTAAAGAGGGAACCGATGGTGAAAGGGTTCTTAGGAATTAATTTTACGTCTATGGCATGAAAATGTTCCTGAATGATTTCTGTGAACTTTTTGTGAAATTTGAGGTCATGGGTAAATGGAAAGCATGCATAAAACTTCATTTTTGGGACAGTTAAAACTTTTGGTTTAGCAATGAAATGTTTTTCAGTAGTTGGTCTAATTTCCTATAAACAAGCTTAGCAGGGAAACAGTTATTGTTAAAAAAGTTAATTAAAAATGTTATTTCATTATGGAAAAGGACCCAGTTCGACGTAAGGACAAGTGCTCAGTGGAGAAGGGTAGAAACGGAGTTGGACTTAAAAAACATGAGCTATAAAAGTTGGTACCAGGTCCAGTAAAAGTTTTCTTCCTAAAAATCGTGGTATTAAAACAGTCGTTTTCTCTGAAAACTAAAACGTCCAGGAATGGTAGACGGTCATTCGTCTCTTTTTCGATCGTAAACTTTATGCTCGAGCGTATTGCATTGGCATATTCTACGAAGAGGTCAGCTTCATATTCACTTTTAAAGAGACCGAACGTATCGTCAACAAACCTGGAATAAAAAAGGGGGTAGAATCTTAATGGGCAATTATCGAGCATTTGCTCCTCCAGGGAGCACATGAAGATATTGGCAAAAGTAGGACCGAGAGGAGAACCCATGGCCATGCCTTCTACTTGTTTGAAAAATTTACCATTAAAAATGAAAGCAGTGTCCTGCACTGAGAGTTCAAGTAAAGATTTAAAATGCGAGCTATTAAAATTGTTAAAAGTAGAATCAGGAACAGGAAACAGCTTGTTGAGGATTAATTCAATAGTTTTTCCAACTGGGATATTAGTAAATAAGGACTCTACGTCGAGACTGGCCATGAATAAATCGGAATCTTGTCGGAGAATTGTTTCTTTAAATTGCAAAGAGTTATTTATTGTATACTTATTCTTAGTTAGATGCTCCAACAAAGGTACAAGAAATTTGGCTAATTTGTAATTTGGTGTTTTAAAAGAAGCAAGGATAGGTCTAAGTGGAACGTCATTGGGACACCTGACTACTATAATATTTTTAAAATTGAAGATAAAACAACCGTTTTCTTAGGTCTCTGAAGAAGAAAATATTATCAATGAAACTATTTACCAAGAACTGTTTTCCACAGGCTCTTCATTTGGTGTCCTTTACGGCCTACCGAAAATATATCACTAAGATCTTGTCCCCGTTACTTGGAACCATCTCCGATTCTCATTTATATAATTCTCTAAATTTAGTTGTTAAATTAAGCAAAATTACTCTTTGCCCCACTGATAGATTCGTTAGTTTTGATGTATGTTCTATTTTTACTAAAGTCCCTATAGACTCTATTTTAGAATATCTTAGTAATGAACTAACTCAGCATGAATTACTTCTACCTGTAAGTCACATTATTTCACTCACGAGTTTGTGCATTTGTGATTGTAAGTTTATATTCAATGGTGAATTTTATCAACAAATATTTGGCATGACAATGGGCAACCCGTTATCACCACTCCTCTCAAACTTGTACATGGAATTCTTTGAAAAATGCTACTTACCTAATATCATTTACATTCCTGTAAAGTGGTATAGATACGTTGATTATATTTTAGCTGTTCTGCCTGCTGGTATTGATGTAAATGATTTACTCTCTAAATTAAATAACCAAGTACCATCGATTAAGTCTACTCTAGAATTGGAAAAAGACAATTGCCTCCCTTTCTTAGATGTTTTGATACATAGAGAACCATTTCAATGTAAATTCAGTATTTATAGGAAACCAACCAACAACTTAACTTATGTTCATTTCTATTCAGTCCACCATCTTAACATAAAAATTTTTTCTTCTATGTTTTTACGAGCATTGAGCATTGTCAGTCCCCAATATTTGGATCAAGAAATTGAATACATAAGAAAAATAAGGAAAGATTTATGTTATCCTTCACATATATTAGATATTTGTTATAATAAAGCCCACAAAAAGTTTTATAGTGTAAGTAACACGGAGAAAGAAAAATCTAAGAACATTCTCAGTTTGCCTTATTTTAACGGATTTGACATCATTAAATCATTGTTAAAAGCCTTTAAGGTCAACCTTGTTTTTTCCTATAATAACACACTAAAAGGAATGTTAATAAAAAATGGCCCCAGGGAAAACAACAACATAATATATAAAATTCCATGTATGGACTGCCCCTCATTTTATCTCGGACAGTCGAACAAGGGCTTAGAAGTAAGATTAAGTCAGCATAAATATTCTGTAAAAACTGGGCAAACATCTAATGCAACATTCATTCATTTAAGTGAAAACAACCACCGAATAAATTGGATTGGTAGTTCAGTAATTGCAAGGTCAAAAGATGTCTTATCATGACATCTTTTAGAATCTGCCATAATACAACTTACTTCCCATTGTAATTTTAATATAGGTCTTGGCCTGTTTCATTTACACCCTTGTATTTGTAACATGTTTAAGAATGACCTCAAAGATATAATTAAAGACTTAAATACAAATTAGTTGCCTTAGAGATATCTTCGTTGTATATGTATGTTTAATATGTATTGTGAATATGTTTTTGTTTACCAAGTTCTAATGCTGTCGCCCTATATAATCCTTTAATTATTTGTCCTTGTGTCTGAGCAGATTGACTTAAACTTTTTGTTTGTTAAATTGTACCCATGTTTATGCTTGTTTGGGAAGGTTACTCATCTTCCAGGTGTGCCGGATTTTAGGAACTAATCTCCTTATAATCTATCTGTCAGTTATACGACCTTTCTTGTACTGTCAATTCCTCATGTAAGTCAGTTTATCTGCTGAGTAAAGGACGTCGAGTCGAAAGATCTTGCAGATACTCCGTTGTTTATTTTTCTTTCGTGGCTTATACCTTTATTTATGGATATATCACATTCCAAACTTTTGTGATTCAGTTATATATATATATATATATATATAGATATATATGATATATATATATATATGTGTGTGTATATATATACACATATATATATACATAATATATATATGTATATAATACATATATATATATATATATATATATATATATATGTATATATATATATATATATATATATATATATATATATATAATACCACAGGTTCACCAAATTAACAGGTTCCTTCAATGGACGCAAGAACAATAATTATGTATCCTTTTTGTTCAGCGGACAATAATAAAAATGACGCGAGAGAGAGAGAGAGAGAGAGAGAGAGAGAGAAGAGAGAGAGAGAGAGAGAGAGAGAGAGAGAGAGAAATGAAAAAGTTAATTTCAGGGGGAAAAAATTAGAAAAGGTATTCATTTGAATACCATGGAGGCTTTGTGACATCCAACTTCGTATTCTCTTTTTATTTTATTTTTTTTTTCTTTTATCTTTTGTGGATTTCGTTAATAACGAAATATTTCATTTGTAATATTTCACATTCATACGTCCCGTGTAATACTCTGATTAATGTGTGGTTTATTGGTTTTCAGCCTGTAAATAGTCTTTGCGTGGATACACACACACACACATACAAGCATTAGTAATATTACTTTCACCATTATTTCCAAGAGCGCCTTGAGGGTAGGGAAGCAGCCTTTGGGGATGGGGTTGCGAGCCCAGCAGACTCCACTTTCATGGTATACGTTAGTTGTGCGTTCAGATTATGGCGTATTGGATCTTCCAGAGATTCACTGTCGTTATTTGTTATGTTTGATTATAAGTACTATGTATATATGTATATATATATATATATGATATATATATATTATATATATATATATATATATATATAATTATATAATATATTGTATATATAATGTATATATTTATGTCTATATATTAATATGTAAGTATATATTTATATATATATACATAAACGTATATTAATATATCCTCACATATTGATATATATACATAAATATAATAATATTTATGTATATGTATTAATATAGGATATATATAAGTATATATATACATATACATATACATATATATATACTATATATATATATATATATATATATATATATATATATATATATATATATATATATATATATATATATATATATATATATATATATATATACTTATATGATGCATGGTTCTTACACTTGAGACAAATCATGTCGGTATACAGAGAGAGAGAGAGAGAGAGAGAGAGAGAGAGAGAGAGAGAGAGAGAGAAAGAGAGTACAAAACACCAATTGGGACAGAATCATGAAAAAACAAATATTTCTGCCTAAACCCTTCCAGTACCTTATTACGTCCACTGAGACCCCTGACAATCAGATTTCTAAAGTCGTTTCTAGAGTTGTTTTCGAAAATCTATGACAGTGTTGCCGTCCAAATCTAATAAGTAGCGTTTGCTCCCCTTAGCCCCTCGTGAAAGGGGGGATATGGCGAAAGGAATACATATATATTCTTGATTTTGTCTTCTCATTTGCATACTCTTGCTTGCAAGGAGTTGGTCTTAATAATAATAATAATAATAATAATAATAATAATAATAATAATAATAAAATAATAATAATAATAATAATAACGACACCAGTCATTTCATTTTGACACCTGTATTCATATGTGCTCTTAGCTGTAGTTTAGTATTTTTGTGTTTTGGATCTGTTGATGGGATTCACATTAGTTTATGAATGTGTATGTATATATATATATATATATATATATATATATATATATATATATATATATATATATATGATATATATATATATATTTAATATGTTCGTTGTGACATTTCTTGGAATGCGGAGAACAGAGCCGAAGCAATGACCTGGGAAAAGCTGATAAATGATTTCTGGGTGGCGTGATATGAAAACTGCATAGTTAGGCGAGTCAATGTTCGTCAGTTCATGGGTCTTTTCAAAGTGCCTTTGAGAAACTGGTTGTAGCCAGCAATATGAGGCGTTGTCGAAGTGTGCATTCGTATGTGCGTGTGCACCTCTTCCTTTGATAATGGCATCATTAGCCAAGTCTATGGGAAGACTTGCTAGAGACGGTCTGTGGGAGAAGGCAAGATGCCGGGGAGCTCTGCGAAAGTTTATTTGTATAAGTGATA
>NC_061087.1:106335803-106343303 GCF_015104395.2 Macrobrachium nipponense | reverse complement strand
CCTACCACAGGGACCATAGACTTGAACTTCAAACTTCCAAACAATATTTATTATGATTATTTCTTATTATTATTATTATTATTAATATTACTAGCAAACATATGTATACAGAAATTATGTATGATAAATTCGTAAAATAACTAAGTCTACGGGCATAACCAGCTCCGTTTCGGGGAGTCCCTTCTCATCCCCACCCCCTTCGGAGGGGGGGGGGGAGGAGAGTAGGATGAAACCCCATTGTAAACCATCTTAGGGATCCCCACTATAATCCAGCCAAGTTTCATGCCCATCGAACCAGCCGTTTGGTCGTGATTTAATGACAGACAGACGGACAGACATAACACCCATTATAATAAGATTATTATTATCAATATTGAGAGGGTGAAAACCCTATTCCTATGGAAAAAAAATCCTACCACAGGCGACACTGACTTGAACTTCAAGCTTCCAATATAATAAGGGGATTGAGGAATCATCAAACAAAGGAATGGTATAAACATACCTGCTGTTCTAACCTGCGTCGCTTTCTCATTAAATACAGATAAAAACAACAGGCTTTTTAACGTATCACGAAGGCAGTGATGGTCCCTGTAGTATACTAGGACGTCTTGGAGAATTCAGACGCACCCGAAAACAGACGGTCTTCGTCGCTAAACGTCTTCACCGGTGAAATATCCTTAGCGTCAATGGCTCCAATGGTCTTCGTTGTCATCCGAGGACGTTTGCAAATGTCCTCCTTACGCCGAGAAATTGCGTCATTATCCTGGAGGGGTTTGCGTCTTCTGGTGGGTATACCCCCTCCCTACACCCTTCCCCCTTTCCCCCTCTACAACCCCCTCTCACTCCCCCACCCTCCACAGCTCCCACTCTCATACACACACACACACCAAACACCTCCCACCTAGCGACGTCTCCCCGCACATAGGGTGGTGGTAGTGCCAGCAGTGCTCCTCACGTGGTGCACTGTAAGCAAAGGTTCTTTGCTCCACCCCCCTCCCCCTTCCCACTACAACCTCTTGCATTCCTTTAACTGTACCTCCGTTCATATTCTCTGTCTTCCACTTGACTTTTCTTTAACCGTTTCCAAGGGCACTAGACCTTTCAAGTGTTCATCAAACAAACACACATACGCACATGCACATACGCACTCATACACACACAAACACACACAAGCAAAACTTAGTACATTTTAATCAAAATTTCTGAAAATATGTTTTAGTCATATAACATTCAGGGAAATATATTTGAATTGTATTTAACTATGAAGAATAATATTTGAATATATTTTATTTGTTTATTATCAAGAATACATAACAATATATTTGAAATACAGAATTCAAGAAAATATATTTGAATCATGTTTTAATCATAAAAAGATTCATGGAAATATATTTGAATTGTATCTAATTATGAAGAATAACATTTGAATAGATTTTACTGGTTTATTATCAAGAATATATAAAATATTTAAAACACAGAATTCAAAAAAATATATTTGAATCATGTTTTGATTATCAAAAAATCAAAGGAAATATATTTGAATTGCATCTAATTTTGAAGAATAACATTTGAATACATTTTACTTGTTTATTTTCAAGAATACATAACAATATATTTGAAATACAAAATTCTAGAAAAAATATTTGAATTATTTAATAATAAAAACTAATAAATATATATTTGAATTATATTTTATCATGGAGAATACAATGATAGATATTTAAATTATGTTTTGTTGGTGAGGTACATATAAAATCAACAGATATCAAATTCTTGATCATAAATTGAAATACAGAAGAAGAGAGGAGAGAAGAGAGAGGGAGAGATGAGAAGAGAGAGACGAGGAGAGAGAGAGAGAGAGATATGCAAAGCTCCGTTCGAAAGACAAATGACCTGATAAAATTATTCCCTACTTCAGACAAATGAGAATTCACTGAAGAAAAAAATGGTTATTCAAAATCAAGAGAAGAAATAAAAAAATAAATTGAAAAATAAAAGAAAAATATCTTAAAGCTAAAATTCTAAACGAAATAAAAGAAAGTTTTTAACTTTCCCTTTTTTGCTTTCTTTTTTGTTTTTATATCTTTCTCTCAACTGATGGTTCCACTCTAAATTATTGGATGCTGCGTCTTTTGCCATTCCCCGAAGAAAGAGGGTTGTGAAAAATAAGGTAAGATGGGAATAAAAAAAAAAGAGTCAGAGAAAATAGAAGGAAGGGAGGATTTAAGGAGTAGGACGTGACAAAAGATCGCGTGGGGAGAAAAGGGTAAATGAAATGAAGAAGAAGAAGAAGAAGAAGAAGAAGAAGAAGAAGAAGAAGAAATGTTTAGTCAAAAGAAATTAAAAAATATTTGGGTTTCTCTCTCTCTCTCTCTCTCTCAGAGGTGGTCCTAATTCAAGGAAACGTGTACCTCCAATAGTGACCTCTCTCTCTCCTCTCTCTCTCTCTCTCTCTCTCTCAGAGGTGGTCCTAATTCAAGGAAACTGTGGCCTCCAATCTCTCTCTCTCTCTAGGTGGAAACTATCTCTCTCTCTCTCTCTCTCTCTCTCTCTCTCTCTCTCTATAAGCGGTGGTCCTATCTCAAGGAAACTAGTGGTCTCTCTCTCTCTCTCTCTCTCTCTCTCTCTCTCTCTCAAAGGTGGTCCTAATTCAAGGAAACGTCTACCTCCAATAGTGGCCTCTCTCTCTCTCTCTCTCTCTCTCTCTCTCTCTCTCTCTCTAGGCAAACTTCTACCTCAAATTGTAATTCTGAAATACCGTGAGCGTTCGAAATAGACAGAACGTGTATTTAGCAGTTAGGCCTAAAATGCCAACCTCTTGAATTCTTTACCCATTAGAGCCTATGGGATTCAACCGACTTGTGTCACATTTGGATTGATCTGAATAACAGCTTGGATGAATATTTGGAGCTGATTCTCGACCTGGTAGGTGAGAGGTTCCACATTTATCGCTATTTCAATTTCTAGTTTATATTTTGTCTTCACCTCAGGGGAAAAAGACATGATAGTGAATCAAGGGCTTTCAACAGACCTCTGGCAAATGCTTGTCAGACAACAATATTAATGCAAGATTATTTAAATAGGAACATACATGAAATGGCGAAATGTTTAATGCAATGCAAGATGATTTAAATAGGAACAGAAACATGAATACGTGAGTTGGTTAATGCAATGTAAGATTATTTAAATAGGAACAGATACATAAAAGGCTGAGATGTTTAATGCAATGCAAGGTAATTTAAACAGGAACGGATACATGAACGGGTCTAAGAGATTTAATCTAAATTCGTCAATATAAAAGAAAAATTATTCAGGTATAGGACGAACCTAAGCAAATTCATAACTCCACTTTCTTGTCAGTAGTTTGTACATGAAGAAAAAGTAGTCAGTACAAGAAGAAGAAGAAGAAGAAGAAGACGAGAAAGAGAGAAGACAAAGCAGAAGACGATAATGATGAGAGAAAGGATAAAAAAAACATAAGTATCTGATAAGAAGGGGATAATTAGGACCAATCTCTCGAGTGGTTTACAAAATATGCATCTCCTAGCTTTTATTTCTCAACCTTTCCTTTCCTTCTCAACCTCTCCTCTTCTTTTCAACCTCTCCTTTACCTCTGAAACCTCTCCTTTACCTCTGGAGTGCCGACTAATCTCTCCTGCAAATGAGTTGTTTATGGTAGCATGGGATTAAATTCTTTTAAGATAATCAGATACTCTTATTATTATTATTATTATTATTATTATTATTATTATTATTATTGATTATTATTATTATTATTATTATTATTATTATTATTATCATTATTCAGAATATAAACCCTGTTCATATGGAACAAGCCCACAAAAGGGACCATTGACTTGAAATTCAAGCTTTCAAAGTATATTATTATTATTTTTTTTTTTTGCTCTATCACAGTCCTCCAATTCGACTGGGTGGTATTTAAAGTGTGGGGTTCCGGGTTGCATCCTGCCTCCTTAGGAGTCCATCACTTTTCTTACTATGTGCGCCGTTTCTAGGATCACACTCTTCTGCATGAGTCCTGGAGCTACTTCATCCTCTAGTTTTTCCAGATTCCTTTTCAGGGATCTTGGGATCGTGCCTAGTGTTCCTATGATTGTGGGTACAATTTCTACTGGCATATCCCATATCCTTCTTATTTCTATTTTCAGGTCTTGATACTTATCCATTTTTTCCCTTTCTTTCTCTTCAACTCTGGTGTCCCATGGTATTGCGACATCAATGAGTGATACTTTTTCTTGATTTGTCAATCAACATCACGTCTGGTCTATTTGCACGTATCACCCTATCTGTTGCTGATACCATAGTCCCAGAGGATCTTTGCCTTATCGTTTTCTATCACTCCTTCAGGTTGGTGTTCGTACCACTTATTACTGCAAGGTAGCTGATGTTTCTTGCACAGGCTCCATGGAGGACCTTTCCCACTGAATCATGCCTCTTTTTGTACTGGTTCTGTGCAAGTGCCGGACATTCGCTTGCTATGTGGTTTATGGTTTCATTTTTCGTATTGCACCTCCTACATATGGGAGAGATGTTATTTCCATCTATCGTTCTTTGGATATATCAGGTTCTTAGGGCCTGATCTTGTGCCGCTGTTATCATTCCTTCAGTTTTTTCTTGAGCTCTCCCCTCTGTAACCATTGCCGTGTGTCATCTCTGGCCAGTTCTTTAGTCTGTCTCATGTATTGTCCGTGCATTGGTTTGTTGTGCCATCCCTCTGTTCTGTTTGTCTTTCTCCTGTCTCTATATATTTCTGGGTCTTCGTCTACTTTTATCAGTCCTTCTTCCCATGCAATCTTGAGTCACTCGTCTTCACTGGTTTTCAGATATTGCCCCAGTGCTCTGTTCTCGATGTTGACGCAGTCCTCTATGCTTAGTAGTCCCCTCCCTCCTTCCTTTCGTGTTATGTATAGTCTGTCCGTATTTGCTCTGGAGTATAGTGTTTTGTGTATTGTCATATGTTTCCTATTTTTCTGGTCTATGTTGCGGAGTTCTGCCTTCGTCCATTCCACTATTCCTGCACTGTATCTGATTACTGGCACTGCCCATGTGTTTATGGCTTTTATCATATTTCCGGCGTTGAGTTTTGACTTGAGTATCGCCTTGAGTCTCTGCCTATATTCTTTCCTGATCGTGTCCTTCATCTCTTGGTGTTTCATATCCTCTCCTTCCATTATTCCCAGGTATTTGTATCCCGTCTCATCTATGTGTTTAATGTTGCTCCCATCTGGTAGCTTTATCCCTTCAGTCCTTGTTACTTTGCCCTTTTGTATGATGACTAAGGCGCATTTTTCTATTCCAAACTCCATCCTGATGTCCCCAGATACAATCCTTACAGTCTGGATTAGGGTATCTATTTCCTTGATGCTCTTACCATACAGCTTGATGTCGTCCATGAACATCAGATGGTTAATTCTGTTGCCTCTTTTCTTGAGTTAGTACCCGGCATCCATCTTCTGCAGTACTTTTATCATGGGAATCATGGCTACTACGAAGAGTAGTGGGGACAGTGAGTCGCCCTGGAAGATCCCTCTCCTGATATTAACCTCTGCTAGTCTTATTCCAGAGCTTGTAAGTATTGTATTCCAGTTGCGCATTGTATTTTTGAGGAAGCTGATGGTATTTTCCTCTGCCCCTTATATTTTCATGCATTCTATTAGCCATGTGTGTGGTATCATGTCGAAGGCTTTCTTATAGTCTATCCATGCCATGCTTAGGTTGGTTTTCCTTCTCTTACTGTTCTTCATTACCATTTTGTCTATCAGGAGCTGGTCTTTTGTGCCCCTACACTTCCTTCTGCAGCCTTTCTGTTGGTGGGGGATGGTGTTTGTATCCTCTAGGTAGTTGTATAGCCTTTCGCTGATGATACCTGTTAGTAACTTCCACATTATTGGTAGGCAGGTGATAGGCCTGTAGTTACTGGCTATGTTTCCCTTACTCTTGTCTTTCTGGACTAAGGATGTTCTTCCTGTGGTCTTCCATTTGGGCGCATGGTGATTTGTGATACAATGCTGGAGTTGTTCTGTATTCTTGGGTGTAGAGTGGCAGAGTGGGTTAGGTCGCCAATTGACTGGTTAAGCAACATTGGGGCTGGTCAGTCGTTGGATGGGTGACCGCTCTCCTCGGCGTTTATTCCTTGGGAAAGGATCTTTACCATAATTTCCTCAGTGTACTCAGCTGTAAATGAGTACCTATTCCTGATGGGGTAGGGTCCAGCTATGGGTTAAATAGCAATATTCAGCAATGATGGAATGAAATGAAGAATTAAACGACAACGACGTTTATGGAACCTCTGGCAACAGAGGAGCTTCGTCCGGCAGCCAGGTATTCAGCCCAATTGAAGGGGAGGACGGTCAGGTACTTGGAGGTCGTCATCCAGCAACTGACCACCACACAACATTATTATTATTATTATTATTATTTTATTATTATTATTATTTTATTATTATTATTATTATTATTATTTAATATGGAACAAGAACAACAAAAGGGACCATTGACTTTAAATTTAAGCTTCCCAAAGAATACTAATATAATAATAATATAATAATATATAATAATAATATAATAAGCTGTATGGTAAGAGCATCAAGGAAATAGATACCCTAATCCAGACTGTAAGGATGTATCTGGGGACATCAGGGATGGAGTTTGGAATAGAAAATGCGCCTTAGTCAACATACAAAAAGGCAAAGTAACGAGAACTGAAGGGATAAAGCTAAACCAGATGGGAGCAACATCAAACACATAGATGAGAACAGGATACAAATACCTGGGAATAATGGAAGGAGGGATATAAACACCAAGAGATGAAGGACACGATCAGGAAAGAATATATGCAGAGACTCAAGGTGATACTCAAAGTCAAAACTCAACGCCGGAAATATGATAAAAGCCATAAACACATGGGCAGTGCCAGTAATCAGATACAGCTCAGGAATAGTGGAATGGACCGAAGGCAGAACTCCGCAGCATAGATCAGAAACCAGGAAACATATGACAATACACAAAGCACTACACCCAAGAGCAAATACGGACAGACTATACATAACACGAAAGGAAGGAGGGAGAGGACTACTAAGTATAGAGGACTGCGGTTTAACATCGAGGAACCAGAGCATCTGGGGCAATATCTGAAAACCAGTGAAGACGAGTGGCTAAAGAGTGCATGGGAAGAAGGACTGATAAAAGTAGACGAAGACCCAGAAATATACAGAGACAGGAGAAAGACAGACAGAACAGAGGACTGGCACAACAAACCAATGCACGGACAATACAGAGACAGACTAAAGAACTAGCCAGCGATGACAATTGGCAATGGCTACAGAGGGGAGAGCTAAAGAAGGAAACTGAAATGAATGATAACAGCGGCACAAGATCAGGCCCTAAGAACCAGGTATGTTGAAAGAACGATAGACGGAAATAACATCTCTCCCATATGTAGGAAGTGCAATACGAAAAATGAAACCATAAACACATAGC
>NC_061087.1:106325803-106330803 GCF_015104395.2 Macrobrachium nipponense | reverse complement strand
CCTTTTTATCGGCTCCCGTCCGCTTTTGATTCGATTTCGGAATCCGTCGAGACAAAGGTAGAGCGAATTTCGCCGTGAAACCTGTAAAAATCACCAGCCCATTCCCAGCGCCCATCCCCTATTTACCCAGACACAGGAGGGGCCAGGGTTACTGTAATAAGTAGAGGTTTAAATTCTACCGAGGCTAGAGGGCTGCAAATTGGTATTTTGATCATCCACCTTTCAATTCTCACGCATACCAAATTACAACCTTCTAACATCAGTAGTTTTTATCTTATTTAAGGATAAAGTTAGCCATGGATCGTTCATCTGGCAGCGCTTTCCGGAGCCATGTGACGCATCCTCACTCTACCGCATCAGGTGAGCCACTGGAGAGATGCCAGTCGTAGCTGACGGTTTTATACAGCATTATACGTTGCACAGAAAACTCGATAGCGCAGAAGAAACTTGTGAGCATTTTTTACTTTTTATTTATTCATTTTTTTTTACTGTGAAATAATTTGCAGCATTTTTATGGGTGTTCTTATGCCAAGTTGATCTGGATTAACATTTTCCACACAACAAGAGCCCAGAATGAAGGTCGGTTTTTTAAAGCAAAAAAAATATTTTAAAAATACTTGTTTTTGTTTTGCTGAAAAGATACAAAAATAATGAAAAAAAAATATATGTTGCTGGATGATGGAATTTTATTTTGAGGCGTTTTTCCAATGTAGGTTAATCTCTCTCTCTCTCTCTCTCTCTCTCTCTCTCTCTCTCTCTCTCTTTTATTTTATGCAATGAATTTAACATTCACAGTATACAAAAATTTTTTAATACTATTATTATTATTATTGTTTTATTATTATTATTATTATCTCTCTCTCTCTCTCTCTCTCTCTCTCATCTATATATATATATATATATATATATAATATATATATATATATATATATATATATATATATATATATATATATATATAAATATGTGTGTATGTGTATATGCATGTATATACTATATATATATATATATATAATATATATATATATACTATATATATATATATATATATATATATATATATATATATATATATATATATATATAGTATATATACTATATATATAGTATATATATATATATATATATAGATATCATACATATATATATATATATATATATATATATATATATATATATACATATATATGTGATGTAGTATGTATATATATATATACTATATATATATAAATATATATATATACTATATCTATATCTATATCTATATGTATATCTATATATATATATATATATATATATATATATATAGTATATATATATATATATATATATATATAGTATATATATATATATATACGATCATACACTTTCTCCTAAGTACTTAAAATTCAGGTTCAGCCACCCGATCTACTATATCGGCCATATTCTATTTTCACAGGTTTTCGAAATAAGAGCGATGTCGTTACAACAGTAATGGAACAAAACCAATATTTTTTCGCTGGTATTCAGTCCACTGCCCAATATATCCGGTGCAAAATCCAAATATTGACAGATTTCTATTTGCATAAAAAAATATACTAATCAATATTCATTCCGGAAAAAAAAAGTTTTGCAGCTGGAATTCATGTATGTTAGAAGGGCAAACAGAGTTTTTTTTTTTAATAAATGAAAGTCAAAAATATTGAAAATTTATTTCATTTTGAAACCTTTGTTTTCATAAATAAAATCAAATATCTTTAATCAAATATATCGAATTTAAATATTAATTTCTTCAATGAGATCAAAATTCTTTATTGAAAATATTATTTGATCTAAATATTAATTTTTTAAATAAAACTAAATTTTTCATTGAAAATATTTCATTTAAAACTTTCTTTTCATAAATAAAATCAATATTTTTTATCAAAAATATTAAATTTAAATATTTATTTTTTTAATGAAATCACATTTTGTATTGAAAATATTTTATCTAAATATTCAAGTTTTTAAATAAAATCCATTTTTATTAACAATATTTAATTTAGAATTTAATCTTTTTAGATAAAATAAATTTTTATTGACAATATTTAATTTAGAATTTAATCTTTTTAAATGAAATTAATTTTTTATTTAAAACATTTAATTTGACCATTTAATTTTTCTTAATAAAATTAAATGATTTTTGATTGAAAACGCTTAATTTAAATATTCAATTTTTAAATAACAAATTCTTTTATTGAAAACATTGCATTTGTTTAATTTTTAAACAAAAATTTTTAAAATAAAAACGACGAAATTAGTTGTCGTGAAAATAAAAACCTTACCAAAAACGACTAAAATATTTGTCGCGAAAATAAAAACCTTACCAAAATCGACTAAAATAAAACTTTACCAAATATTGTTATAGAATTCAAATCCATTCCCCGAATTGATTTAATTAATGTAAAGGTACTTGACGTGGTCCTGATGAGGAGTTCTTGTGTCATAAATACGCAGTTAAAGCTCGGACATTACTTAGGAGGTATAAATACTGGCGTATTTACCGTGGCCGTATTAATAGTATTTTGCGTATTTTCCGACCGGAATGCCATAAAAGTGAGCATTGTCAGCGGACGTTGTTTGAGAATAAACAAAAAATACGGTTCCCTTTAATTTGACCTCTGACTTATCATCTCTCTCCTCTCTCTCTCTCTCTCTCTCTCTCTCTCTCTCTCTCTCTCTCTCTCTCACGATAGATTCCATTATTTAAGAACAATATTTAGATGACATTTACAACCCACTTCCGACGTAATTTTGAATTCCTACGCAATTCCAACGTTATTGCGACGCAACTCCGACATCAATTCTAACGAATTTCCGATGTAACTCCAAAAGTAATTCCGACGTATTTCCGACGTAGTTCTGAATTCAAAAGTAATTAGAACATAATTCCGATATAATTCCATTGTAGTTCTGAAGTAACTCCAACGTTATTCTGACGTAATTCCAACGCAATTTCGACGTCATTCCAACGCATTTCCAAAATAATTCCAAAGGATATTCCCGACGTAATTCCAAAGGTTGCGACATAAATCCAAAGGTAATTCCGACGTAATTCCAAAGGTATTCCCGACGTAATTCCAAAGGTCCCGACGTAATTCCAAAGGTAATTCCGACGCAATTCAAAAGTATTTCCGTGGTAATTCAAAAGGTATTTCCGGTGTAATTCCAAAGGTAATTCCGACGGAATTCAAAAGTATTGTCGGAGTAATTGCAAAGGTATTTCCGAACTAATTCCAAAGGAATTTCCGACGTAAATCGAAAGGTAATTCCGAAGTAATTCCAAAGGAATTTCCGACGTAATTCCAAAGGTAATTCCGACGTAACTCCAAAGTCATTTTGAAGTAATTCCTACTTAATTCCCACGTAATTCCGACGGAAGTCCAACGTAATTCTGAACGTAACTTTAAATGCAATTTCGACGTAATTCCAACGTAATTCTAATCATTCCAACGAAATTCCAATAATTCCGACGTAATTCCGACGTTCCTTTATCTGGCGACAAACAGCTCCGTCTTCATAACATTGCTTACGATGCATTGTATCAACAACCCCTCCACCCACCCCACCCCAATGGCCCCCACCGCCGACCGCACCCCCCCTTTTTTTTGTCGAAATTCTTGCTGTGCGGAATAAGGAATCATGTCGGCATCTCAGTGGACGAGTTGTTGTGAAATATGGCGCTTTGCAAACTTAATTCCGTCGGGTGAATAGGGTGGGTACGAATTAGCGGGTGTGGGGGCGGGTGGGCAGGAGTGAGGAGGGGAGGATAAATCAGGATAAATTAGTATGGTGTCAATAAGGTGGGAATTAAGCCTTTTACTGGGTCGGAGTTTGGGTGGTGGGTTGGGGGGGATGAATTGATACGGTGGGAATTACCCACATGAGATAGGATCATTTCAAATCTCGTAAACATTAGGTGTCAGAAGCTGGTATGTTTTTCCTGGCAGATATACTATGTATACGTATATATTTATACATTCATACATGCGTAAATACATGCAGATAGTATGTTTTTATAACTGCCTTATTACTGACTTGAATTAATAAAATTTATATGGAGATGATGGATTATGAAGAGTCTGAGTGAATTGCTGAAGGAAAGAGAGCTGAGAATGTAATAATATATATATATATATATATATATATATATATATATATATATATATAATATATATATATATATATATATATATATCTTATGTAATTACAAATAAATTTCAATATATCTCCAGTCCTCTATGACAATTCCTTCTCATCAATTTTTGCCGAACAAAAACATTAACTTCCTTAACATGAAACAAAACAAAAATCAAAACTACTACATTTTTTTCCACCTTTTTCCTCCGTCTACCAACACCTTTTTTCACTTCTGCCAACACCTGAGTACGAGTGACTGGGTCCTGTCAGGTCCAATGTTTCCATAGGTCAAGCTTCCAGCGAAGGAGAGGAAAGGAGAGCGAAGCTTTCCAGGATTTTCCGGACGTAAAAGGGGGCGCTGGAACATCAGACACATCACTGTCAACATCATGGACATCACTTTCTCGCGTCTTCTCTCTCTCTCTCTCTCTCTCTCTCTCTCTCTATCTCAGGGTATATAGTAGCCATATAGCTAGGGGAAACCTTTATTTATAGATTTCAGTCGATAATGCTAAACAGTTCTCTCTCTCTCTCTCTCTCTCTCTCTCTCTCTCTCTCTCTCTCTCTCAGGATAAGTTCTAGCAATTTAGTTGGTGAAAACCTTTCATTATTGATTTCAGTCGATATACCTATTCTCTCTCTCTCTCTCTCTCTCTCTCTCTCTCTCTCTCTCTCTCTCTCTCTCTCTCTCGGCAAAAATAAAAAATCATTAAAATCCCCAAGCAAGCTGTTCCACCTTGTTAGTAAAGAATTTCGTATCCCAATTACAGTATAATTGGCACAAGGCAGATTTAAACGCGAACAACACGAAACCGAAGATATTCTCTCTCTCTCTCTCTCTC
>NC_061087.1:106309001-106316501 GCF_015104395.2 Macrobrachium nipponense | reverse complement strand
AGAACGAGGTCGCGTAATCCACCTGACCACGAAAGGATGAAAGTCTATTGTTGTCCATACATACATACATTCATACATTAATGCATACATTTATCAGAGCTGGATAGACCCATTTTTACCAACCTACCTATGGGATTAATCGCTTTTATTGCTTTGTAGGTTGATACACACACACACACACACATATATATATATATAATATATATATATCATATATATATATATATATATATATATATATATATATATATATATATATATATATATATATATATATAAGATCATATATATATATATAATATTCTAAAATGGAGCAATCTACGGACCGCGCAAAAACATTACATTTAATTCTAAAAATGACTTAATCCGATTAAAGGATGTAGAGAGAGAAAAAATAAGTAAAAAGGGTAGTAGCAGGAAAGGATGAGAGAGAGAGAGAGATGAGAGAGAGAGAGAGAGAGAGAGAGAGAGAGAGAGAGACTGAGACTTTAGGTCACTTTTTAATCGAAGCTTATGTCTTTGTAATAACCACACACAAGGCCTTCTTAGCTTCCCGAATTCTTAATGCTTTCGTTTTCATTATATTTCCTCCGTTATTTATAAACGAATCTTTCTATTTTCTCGTTGTTTGCAAACAAAGACAGTCGACCAGCAACCACGGGGGTCTGTGTTGCTAACTAAGAGGAAGTTTGGCAATTTAAAGGACCCTGTGCTGGTCTCTTCTTCTTCTTCTTGCTCCTAAAACTTTGTACTTTAGAGAAGAGTCATGGCAGAGTTATAGCAGTAAAAGAAATAGCAGTAGCTGCAGCAGCTGTGATGGTAGTCGTGATTATAGTAGTAGTAGGAGGATTATTCAGCTGCTTTATTGCTTTGTACTAATGCTTTAATGATGATGATGATGTATGACTTTGATGACTCCGATTTCTTTCCATGATTCCAGACTGATGATTCTTAGCCAATTTAAATATGGCTCCCGTATCTCGATTCCATGGATTCTAGTCATTTCCCTTAGACAGCTTTTAAATGACTCGTTTGTCCCCCTAGGATTCCTGAAGTTATTTTCCTTAGACAGCTTTTAAATGGCTCGTATCTCCCCTAATGATTCCTGATGTTATTTTCCTTAGACAGCTTTTAAATGACTCGTTTGTCCCTTAGGATTCCTGAAGTTATTTCCCTTAGAAAGCCCTTTTAAATGGTTCAGTTTTAGGCTCGTTTGCCCCTATGATTCCTGAAGTTATTTTCCTTATTAGAGCTTTTAAATGGCTCGTATCTCCCCTAATGATTCCTGATGTTATTTTCCTTAGACAGCTTTTAAATGACTCGTTTGTCCCCTTATGATTCCTGAAGCTTATTTCCCTTAGACAGCTTTTAAATGGCTCGTATCTCCCCTAATGATTCCTGAAGTTATTTCCCTTAGACAGCTTTTAAATGGCTCGTATCTCCCCTAATGATTCCTGAAGCTATTTCGCTTAGACAGCTTTTAAATGGCTCGTTTGTCCCCCCTTACGATTCCTGAGGTTATTGGGCCAGTTATAAAAAGCTCCTATATCCGCTTCCGATTCCAGGGGTTACGTTCCAGCTTTAAATAGCTCCTGTTAACCCCCTCACTTTCTGGGAGTTACTTTCAATGGCCACCTTTAAATAGCTCCAATTAACCCCTCACCTTCTTGGGGTTATTTCTAATGACCACCTTTAAATAGCTCCTATATTACCTTCCCATTTCTGAAGATATTTTCTTTGGCCAGCTTTTAAATTAGTCCCTTTTAACCCTGCCCTCACAACAGCGTCCTGAAGCTAAATTTCGTGGCCAGATTTAAATAACTCATTTCACTTCCTCAGCTTCTCGGTGTTATCTTTCTTGGACAGCTGCAGATACAACTTATATCGACATCCAATTCTTGTATTTATTTTTCTTTAAATAGCTCCTATATCCCTTTTTACTTCCTGAATACATTTCGCAAGGCCAGCTTTAAAAAGCTTTTATATTCCCCTTGACCAGCTTTAAATAGCTTCTATATCCTCTCTCCACTTTAAATATCTCCTATATCCCATCTCCCATTCCTGAGGTATTTTCCTTAGTCAGCTTTAAATAACCCCTATATCTCCCTGTAATTTCTGAAGTTATTATCCTTGATCAGTTTTAAATAGCTACTATATCCCTCTCCACTTTCTGAGTTATTTTCCTTGGGCACCTTTAAATAGCTACTGTATCCCCCTTCACTTTGTGAAGTTATTTTCCTTTGGCACCTTTGAATAACTTCTATAATACCCTCTGATGCCTGAAGTTATTTTCCTTGGCCACCCTTGGATAACTTCCATATTACCCTCTGATTCCTAAAGTTATTTTCCTTGGCTAGCTTTAAATAACTCTGCTTTCTAGAGCTCTTTTCCTTTTCCAGCAATGTAGATAGTTTCAATATCCCTTTCCACTTCCTGGAGTTATTCCTCTAGCCAGCTTTAAACAGTTTCCTAAAGTTCGTTTCCATTTCCAGCTATGTAGATAGTTTCAATATCCCCTTCCACTTCCTGGAGTTATTCCTCTAGCCAGCTTTAAATAGCCCCCTGCCACCCTTATCCTCCTCCCGAATTGCAGCAGCGACTTCTTCGGGGGAGCCAAGTCGGTAGGAGCTTTAACCGCGTTAGGATCCTTAACTTTATAATAATCTCGTACACACTCCTTTGCATCCTAAACACCTGACATTATAATGCTATTTGAAGGGCGGGAAGGGGGAAAAAAAAGGGGGGGGGGAGGAAGGGGGGGGGGAGGGGGGGGGAGGTGGGGGGGGGGAAAGCAGGAGGAGGGTGCGGTGAACGATCTAAACTTTGCTGGGGTCGCTGCTAAGTTAGCTTGTTTAATATTTCAGTAAAAACCTAATTTTCGGATAAGTTTAAAAAAGAAGAGACTTTGGTCGAGCGGTGATCTTGGGTTTGGCTAATATTTCCCCGTCGTCGCTGTTTGAGGTCATTTTGTTGGTATATGTTTTACCTCGGTTATAAATGCACAGTTGAAATTGCTAATAGAATCGCGTATAGATATTTTTCAGTCATTATAGATTAAATTGATAAGAAATTTTTTCTCGGTAATAAATGCACGGTAGAGACTGTTTATAGAACTGTATATAGATATTGTTCAGTTATTATAGTTTAAAATTATTAGTAGTTTTGAGAATTATTATCCATTTATTACATATTAAAATAATAAATATTTTTGCTGAGTTATAAATAGCATTGTGTATAGATTTTATTCCGTTATTAATGATTAAAATAGTTAATAATTTTTTGCTGCGTTATAAATGCAGAGTTGAGATGGCTATTAGAATTATTACCCACTTATTACATATTAATATGATAAGTATTTTTTGTTAGGTTATAAATGCAAAGTTGAGACTGTTTATAGAATTGTGTATTGATTTTATTCAGTTATTACAGATTAAAATAATTTATACTTTTTGCTAGGTTATTAATGCACAGTTGAGACTTATACTAGAGATATTACCCAGTTATTATATATTAATACAATTAGTATTTCGAAACTGCTTACAGAATTGTTAATAGATTTTATTCAGATATTATAGATTAAAATAATTAGTATTTTTTGTAGGTAGTGAATGGAAAGTTGAGACTGTTTGTAGAGGTATTTATAAATATTCAATTATTATATATTCAGATAATTAGCATTTTTAGCTCTGTGACGAATGTACCGTTGAGGACGCTTATAACATTATATATAGATATTATTCACTAATCATATATAAAAATAATTAGCCTTTTATCTATGACAATAGCCAGAGGATTTAAAAGATAACAAATGGATGGTTGAGGTAGCTTACATTGTTGTTGTGCATAGGTATTATTCAGTTGCTATGTATAAAAATAGTTAGTCTTTTATATATGATAATAGACAGAGGAATTTTTATAAAAATCTATATTTCTCCTTTTTTTGTTTATCTTAGTCACTTTTATGATAGAGAAAACTGAATTAGTTTTCGCCTGTATCACAAATCTACCTCTTTCAAAGCCTGGAAGAGTCATTCTTACGTATTCTGTTGTCGTTTGAAAATTGTATATTCAATTTAAAGCTCAAATATTCAATTACGTCTCTCTCTCTCTCTCTCTCTCTCTCTCTCTCTCTCTCTCTCTCCTCTCTCCGACCCATCCACAGTGTGCTGAGGTAATGCAAGATATGAGAAAAGACACAAGAATTTTTTGCTCAACATGTCTACCATGGATAGACAATGTTATTAAATCAAGATTGAATGTACAAATAGTTGAGGATGAAGAAGAAGTGTGAAGAAGAGGAAGAAGAAGAAGAAGAAAGAAGAAGAAGAAGAAGAAGAAGAGGAAAACGTAAGAGAATAAACAAAAACTGAAATGACAGAAAAAGATAAGGAAAAACAAAAGAACAAAGTAAAAGTATGGATGCAGAGATACTCATTGATATAAATATGAGGCTATAAAGCAGCATACTACGAAGAAATAAATTCGATATGACAGCACAAAAAGAAAATGCCGAAGAGGCTCTACCCCAGATCTACCCACAATGACGGAAAGAGGAAAAAATATACAAAAAAGACAAAGTGCAACCTTTGAAAAGAAAAGAGGGAATTGCAGTAAATGGAGAAAAAGTTACTACAAACATCCTAAGGTATGTTCACAACTGAAAATATATGGTAAATGTGCCATACTAGATAGATAGAGGATGATTGCAGAGATCTACATCCAAAAATATGCAAAAACCTAAAAGAAGGAAAAAGGAATGAAAGTTCGACAAAAAATGTAAATATATGCACCCTGTAGCCATGAAAATAATCAAATAAATAACCAACAATCAAGAAAGAAAATCCAAATAAGAAAGAAACAAATAAAGAGAGGCAATTGAAGAATATCAGGTTAAAAGAAAAAAAGCAAGCCATCACGAAGATATGCAGAGGTGCCAGCAAAAAATTTCAATGCATCAGCTCAAGATTCTAATCAAGAGAAATAATAAGTGTTTTTATTATGCAAGGGGATATTGCAGATAGGAGAGAAAATTGCAGATTCATACACAAAATGAAAATAATTATGATGAAGGAAGAACAAATATTATGGAAAAGTTGGAATTTTTTAATGTCAGAATTTCTGGAAATGAAAAAAAGAACAACATACCAGAACAGGGAAAGAGACATGGGAAAATCCTTATTATTACCAATATTAAGTGAAGGAGAAAACACCCACAAACCATCATAGTGATGAATGCGCACAGGGTTTAGTTACGAGTAACTCAAAAAAGAAAAATAGAGTACTTAGAAGAACTACCCAAATTGAAAAGAAAATAGATATAATGAATATAAGTGAAACCTGGTATTCCCAAGAGACTGGGAATGATGATCAAATAAAAGGGTTTCAAACTTATAGATCAGATAGAAAAAATAGGAATCAAGGGGAAACCGCAATATATGGGGAAAGACAAAAAACAAGGAAAATATATGAGAAATATAGTAACTCAGAATGTGAACTAATAGCGGTAGAATTTGAATCTGAAAAATTAATGAAACATAGTAATATATAGACCTCCTAATACTAAAGAGTTTGACTAAAATAATAGAAAAATTGGATTGGATATGTAGAAATCACAAGGACTGGACTATTCTCCTATCTGGAGACTTCAACTTTCCTTTCGTAGACTGGAAAGAACGAATAGGAAAGATTGTGGATGTCTTATACATAAAAAATAAAAAAGAGAGTAATAGTAGTGCAGAAGATAAGAGACAATTCGAAAAAGCTATTAGATATGCTACTAGAATACAACATTCAACAAATAAATCACCTGCCAACAAGAAAGGAAAATACTTTAGACCCTAGTATTTGTGAACGAGATGAATTATGTTAAAGAAATAATAGTTTATAATGCGAGTATTTCAGACCATAATGTCCATAGAATTAACAGTCCATTCCAAAGCAAGTGAAACAGAGATAAGCAAGAAATGAAAAAGTGGGAAGGATATGGAAAATACAACTTCTACAGTAAAAATATAAAATGGTCAGAATAAATGAAGAATTAAACAAGATTGGGATAATATTTTCGTAAGTGATGACATAAAGGTAAATACGGAGATATTATATAAAAGATTAGAGAAAAATAGTGGATAAATATATACCGAAGAAGAAAAGTAAACATCAGTCATTGCATACCAAGAGACAGAAGGATCTTGTTCCAGAAAATCAGAAAGTGGAAAAAAGGTCTAGCAAAAAAAAAAAAAATGCATGGAAAGTTATAGAACTAAAAAGTAAAAGATAGAAAATGCAGAACAAAAGATTATACAATCAAAAGAAAATGAAAAAACGGGACTTGGAAGAAAAAACCTATTAAAATATCAAAGCAAAATCCCCAAAAACTATTATACCTCATATGCGAAGAAGATGAATAAAAGAAGAATAGAAATAGTCCTCTAAGAATTGAAGGGAGATTAACGAATGAAAAAAGAAAATTTGCAACGTACTGGCAGAACGATATAAGAGAGAATCACCCCTTAGAATAGATAATGAAGATAATGATATAGAAGTAAGGGATGAAAATAGTGAATATTTAGCTGACATAGATATTAATGAAGCTGATATTGTGCAGGCTATTAATGAAATTAAAAAATGGAGCTGCTGCAGGGCCGGCCTGATGGAATTCCTGCTATTTTGTTTAAAGAAAGTAGTTCATTCTATCGCAAAGCCACTTGCAATATTATTAAGACAAAGTGTAGATACAGGCAAGATTTATGATGAGCACAAAATTAGCATATATTCCCCTACTTTCAAAAGTGGATCAAGACTAGAGGCAAGTAATTATAGGCTGTGAGTTCTAACATCATATTATGAAAGTGTATGAAAGGGTAATGAAGAAAAAAATATTATGAAACATTTAATAAAAAATAAATTTGTTTAATAAAGGACAACATGGTTTTCGTACCCGCGGAAAAAAAAAAGTTACACAAACCAACTGTTAGTTTCCACCGTGAGAACAGTATTCAAAAATATGAAAAGCGGAAAGAAAAACAAGATGTGGTTTATTTAGACTTTGCAAAAGCTTTTGATAAAGTAGACCATAATATATTAGCGAAGAAAATTAGAAAAAACAACAATATCGTGGATAAAGTAGGGAGATGGTTAAAAGAATTTTTACACAACAGAAAACAGATAGTTATTGCAAACGACGAGAAATCGGATGAAGCCAAGGTAATATCCGGTGTGCCGCAAGGTACGGTGTTAGCTGCAATACTGTTTGTTATTATGATTGAAGACATAGACAACAATGTTAAGGATTCGGTAGTGAGAGTTCGCAGATGACACAAGAATAAGTAGAAAGGAAATACTTGTGTATGAGGAAGGAAACGCTCTACAAAGAGGAACCTTAACAAAGTATATGATTGGGCAGAGGTAAAGTAAATAGGATGGTATTTAACTTGTTGATTTAAAATTTGAATCAATAAATTATGGAGACAGAGGGGGGGGGGGGAAAGAAAGCTATATGCA
>NC_061087.1:106296501-106304001 GCF_015104395.2 Macrobrachium nipponense | reverse complement strand
ATAAAGATGAAGGACACAGAGACATATCTTGACGTTATAGCTGAAAAATTTTATTACTTAATGAGGAATAAAAGTGACATAAAATACAAGATTCCCTTTTCAATTGAATTCCTTTGCAGAAACCTCCATTGATCCTAGAGTGATTTTTAATTAGGAAAAGTATTTTTAAATATTCTTTAAACCACGGGATGACTAAGAATATATAAATAAAAAAGGGTATCCACGGATATGCCTGCGGGAAAAACCACTATCAAAAACCAACATTGATCTTCTCTGTGGAGTTGAAAAATGGTCTCCATTGTGGCATCTCTTTAATAAATATCCTCTTGGGTACATTCTCTCTCTCTCTCTCTCTCTCTCTCTCTCTCTCTCTCTCTCTCTCTCTCTCTCTCTCTCTCTCGCTGGCAAGTCCAAATAACAATCGTTAAACCATCCCAAGTCGTAAGATGAGGTTTATGATCTCATAAAATGAATTTTAGATCATTTGATTATATTTCTGTTTAATATACATACATGAATACAGGCATACAAAGACACATGCATACAAATACACAAAATATAATACCTCTCTCTCTCTCTCTCTCTCTCTCTCTCTCTCTCTCTCTCTCTCTCTCTCATGGGAAAAATTTTTTTTTTATTTTCCCAAAATCTGCAAAACTAAAGCAGCCAACTGACGTATACATAAATACACTACTACTTTCTACCCTCCCGGAAATGTGCGTCTTTCTTGATTCAGGCGAAGATGATTTTTCAATGCGTCTCGGAAGAAGATGGAACTTTTACTAAAACCTTATATTTCTCTCTCTCTCTCTCTCTCTCTCTCTCTCTCTCTCTCTCTCTCTCTCTCTCTCTCTCTCGATGACGAAGCAACAAAGGATGCTTTGGTTCCCTCCGGACTACCAACTGGGAGAGGGAGGGACTGCTGTTTGGTAAGGGGGGGTGGGGGTATGGGGGTGATTGCGGAAGAACCGATGGCCTGGGGTAAGGTAAGACAGTCAAGGCTGCTGGTGGGTTTTGAAGGAGGACCCTGATTGCAATAATCCTGATGTTTGAAGGTCTGAAGGTAATACGTCGCCTACTTGTAAAAAAAAAAAAAAAAAAAAAGTATATTTGTTACGCATTTTTAAATGTAAATTTTGTACATTATTTTGATGACACTTTTAATTCCTTTGGAAATGCTAATAACTGATTTAGCCCTTGAAAATCTCTTACGTGAAAAAGTGGCTTTCAGAAAAGTGTATCCTTTCAATATTGCAATGCAAGGTTTAGATATGATTTTCAGTTATAGCATCGCTGAAAAAATCAATTGAAATTCTTTTGGTATTTTTTTTCTAAAGGTCTCTCCACTGAAAAGTACTTTATTTATAACGAACAGAAACCAACTTCCTACTAGATTAGAACAGCAAAATCTCTGAGCAATTCGAAAAATTAAAATTTCATCTGGACATCTTAGCAAAATATTATATTAGATGTCTATTATAGATGTATCATATTCGATGGCAGATAATGACATTTTTACCCAATGCCTAACTACCTGTGTACATACAAGTCTACATCTCAGAATTACTTAAAACAACTATATCAATGTGAGATGAACTTGTCCCTAAAATACTTTATCGAAATGGTTAAACCTGGTTCTGGGCTTCCTCAGAGAAGAGGGGAGAACTTGCAGACAAGAGTACTGAGAACCATTAGTTCTAGGAAATAGTTTGGTATGGTTAGTAAAGGCTTCATCCTTAAGGCTTCAAATTCCAGAGCTAATGGTGTTAGAGAATAGTTGGTTACGGAAGGAATTGAGGTAAATAAAAGGAAACAATCACTTCTTTTCCTGTGGTATCAAAAGGTTTTAACGTGTCTGTACCTTTATTGTACCTTTCTTAAAGGAAATGATTCAGTATAGTTAGTAAGGCTTCATTCTGAAGCTTTTTCATTCCAGATAGAAGGTGTTAGAAAACAAAAAGTTACGAGAGGAACTGAGGTCAATAAAAGGCAAACATTTCTTTCCTATCCTGTAGTATCAAAAGGTCTGGAAGTTTTTTATCTCTCTCAAATAGATTCTTAGGAATAACGAGCGAAAGATATTAGACACCAGAACAATACAGAAAGACTTGACACAAGTAAAAGGCAGAAATTCTTCCTTATACTGTGGCATCAAGAAGTCTGGACGCGTCTATACCTTCATCGTGCGTTTCTCAATTAGGTTACTAAGAGTCAGGAAACTATTTACAATCATTTAGTGACTCTTAAGTAGCTAAAAACCGTCTTGATCTTTGACGAAACTGATTCAACTGAGTCAGTACCTCTTTCTATGTCATGAGCTGCATTAAATCAGCTGAGTTAGTACCTCTCTCTCTCTCTCTCTCTCTCTCTCTCTCTCTCTCTCTCTCTCTCTCTCTCTCTCGTGGCTGCATTAACTGATTAATTACTCCGAGGAAAGTGCCAAAATTGCCATCAAAACTTCGAGAAATATCGAGATTAGGGTTAAAATGCATTCCTCCCTCCCTCCCTCTCCCCTTCCCCTTCCCCTCCCTCCCCCGCCTCCGAATCCCCGCCCCTCCGAAGCTGGGAAACTCAAGAAGCCTGTGTGTGAATTTTTGAACTGTTTAAGATACAAGTTTCTCCTAGTTAGAGAATACTCACACAGCAATTAGAATAATGAGGAGATTTCTTCTTTACTTTTATTCTTTCCTCGTCTTTTCCTCCACAGTGGCACATTTTTCTTTCTTTCTCTTCATTCATTTTTTGTTTTTTGTTTGTCTGTTCGTTAGCTTCTGTTATTCCTGGAAAGGATAAGTTTCTCTTGCACTGATACGTGATGTGTATTGCTTTGCCTAATCCACACAAGTTGTTGAAATGCTATCTTCAAAATTATTTTTAAAATATGGCCTATGCACATTGTTCATTAAGATGAATTGTGCAGATATATCGCTGCTGTCTCTCTGTGCATAAAATCATGAAAATGCAGCAATAATGGCTATTTCGAATTTAGGTCGTATTGGCGCAGGTAAAAATAACACAGGTAAGAATGGCACAGGTTAGAGCTGAACACGGCGAAACAATGATTCATCTACACTGCTTCGTCGTGTTTAGTACTATTCCCTGGGGGGTGAAATGTCTTTCGCCGTGTTAAGTACTAGCCCCGGGGGGACCGATTGCACTTAGGGATATTTTTTCCCTTGTGCCATTTCTACCTGCGCCATTATTACTGTTCACCGGCTATTTCTGCGCCTGTGCAGGATTCAAGACCATCTGCTCAAGATATAGTAGTCAATTTAAATAACTATTCGCTTTAAAAAGATCGCAAAGTGAATAGGATTCAAACCAGAAACATACAGATAGGTAAACAATAAATATCACCGCTACATTTATCCCATCAAATAAAAATCCTTTGATTTATACTTGAATACAATATGATTCGCTTGAGTTAAATCAATGTCTCCCCTTTGAAACATAGCACTTTTTGCATTTTCAACTTGATATCTAACATATATATCTTATTTCACTTGATACTTTTAATTAATTACTGCCTTATTGAGTTAGTGACGAGGAGTATTCTTCATAAAAGGGGAATATATCAGCTGATATTTTTCAGTTTTGTGCATTATTTTATGATTATTTTATTCAGATTTCAAAATATATTTGTATATCATCTTGCTTTCGTCTCCATTTCTTGTTTGTCATTGAATTTTTTTTTCATTATTCGTTTACTTCATATATTTGTCCATCAGTCGCCAACAACGTAAGCTAACATTATTATTATTATCATTATATTATTATTATATTATTATTATTATTATTATTAGATTATTGGTTATTATTATTATATTTGGGAAAAACTCTCTGTCCCGAGAGTATATATAATGTTTCTAAAGATGGTCCCCAATTTTTGGGGGACTGAAGATGAACCCAGGGAAGGGTTCGAAAGCTTTGTAAAGGGTTTTTAGGTTATATACGAACTCGCAACATTTTTTATTATTGTGGACCTCTTAGAACATTACTGTTATTATTATTATATTATATTATTATATTATTATTATTGGGATTAGTTATTTATTAATTATTATTATTAAATTATTATATTATTAATTAAAATTATTCATTATTTATATTATTAGGTTATTACTCAGAAAATGAACTCTATTCACATGGCCTAAGCCCACCACAGGGGCCATTACCTTGAGGAGGTAAAGGGAATTGCAGGAAGAAGAGATCGAATTGATAAATACATAAAGATGTAAGTGAATTATCAAGAGCATAACGAAACAGGTGTAACAGCCTTCCCCACCACAACTCACCTGTGCTGGAAACACGTATAAAAACATATCGCATATCCTAAGCATTTGAATGCCTTCCCAAGAATACAGGTGTCCATGTGTGTACGGAATCGAGTGATACACTCACTGGCTGTGTGTTCTCTCCTCCTACATGGAGCCTTATCACCTGAGTAGGTGTATCCCCAGGACACCTGGCGTTACCTGTGAGTGGGTCTCCCTCCTCCCCCTCCCCCTACTCCCCAGGTGTGTTTGTGTGTTCCAACTGCTACTGATTTTCCGGAATTCAGATTGTCGATGGGGCTCTGCTATGTAGGTTACGTAGCACCTGATGCTGTAAGCTGCATTGTTGCGAGAGAGAGAGAGCAGAGAGATGAGAGAGAGAGAGAGAGAGAGAGAGAGAGTTTGTGCAGGCATGTGAATATATTTATGATATGCTACATAAATGTCATGGCTGTATGTGACGGTGTTAATTAGTACATTACGCATGATGGTAGTATATATATATATATATATATATATATATATATATATATATATATATATATATATATATATAATTTCTATGTTACATTGTAATGTGTATAATTCAGTAACCATGCATCTTACAATAGCAATCTTTCAGATTACCTTATTAGTGGACATATTTACCTTTCAAACAAAAGCGATTGAAAAGATGAAACTTCTGGTAATAAATTAGAGAATGATAAGATCAAATCACTAAAAATAGTCTAAAGCTTAATCTTGGACTGCAGAGACTCAGAGATTTGTCATGATTAATGCAAAAAAAATTACCAACATTTCCTTTAATAAGCTTTGATTATTTCCAGGAGCTCTTCCAAGTCGGTAATTCTACGCTTTACGTAATGAGATGTTGCGCAAAATGCTGGTTCTTGCGTTAATTGCCTCGACATTTCACTAGAGTGACGCTTTTTATTAATAGATTTCTATCATCCTGTTAACTAATTTCTATTGTCCTCGGTCGTGCGACTGTTTCTTAGTCCCAAAAGAGAGTATATAACGCTAACATATCAAATGTATTTTTTAATATTGCGTAAATTATTTTTCTCAAGTCCCCAAAAGAGTATACGCAAGTATGTATTTAATTTAAGGTTGTGTTTACATTTTTTCAAAAGAGTTGATTCATAAGCCTTCTCATATTTTTATCTATTTATCAGTTTATCAATTTATTTTTTCATTTCCTTCTTTCTGTATTTCCCATTACCCTCTGTTACTTCTTTTCAAACGAACACCTTAATATTATTTGGAAACTCGAATTCCAAGTCAGTAGTCCTGTTTTGTGCTTGTTCCATATGAATAGGGTTATTTGAATCATAATAATAATAATAATAATAATAATAATAATAATAATAATAATAATAATAATAATAATAATAATAATAATAATAATAATAATAACCTCCTTGGAAAAGGAGCCTGGAAAAGCAAATCATGGTGATGAGATCTGACTTGAGTAAACTGAAAGAGATGGCAGAAAAAAAGGTTAAGAAGCAAGAAAAAACCAGGGAGGAACTTTCAACGAAAAGAAATACAAAGTACAAGAGGGGAGGGGAAACTAAACAAAACCAATAGAAGATGTAAAAACAGAGGCTTAAGGCCATGAACACATAAGATCCAACGGTACATGAACAGGAATAAGGGATACCAACAGAACAAACTATTCGGAACCAACCAGAAAAGACTATACAGCCAACTAAGAGGGGAAGACAACCACCAAGAAATTCCTGAAGCCGAACCAAGTAAGAGACTCTGGGAAAACATATGGAGCAATCCGGTATCACACAGCAAACATGCAACATGGCTCCAGGAAGTCAAGGAAGAAGAAACAGGGAGAGTAAAACAAAGATTCACAGAGATCACGACAGACACAGTCAGACACCAACTACAGAAAATGCCAAACTGGAAAGCCCCAGGTCCCGATGAAGTCCATGGATACTGGCTCAAAAAACTTCAAGGCCCTACACCCACGAATAGCAGAACAAACTCCAGCATTGTATCTCAAATCACCATGCACCCAAATGATGACCACAGGAAAGAACATCCTTGGTACAAAAAGACAAGAGTAAGGGAAATATAGCCAGTAACTACAGGCCTATCACCTGCCTACCAATAATGTGGAAGTTACTAACAGGTATCATCAGTGAAAGGCTATACAATACCTAGAGGAGACAAACACCATCCCCACCAACAGAAAGGCTGCAGAGGAAGTGTAGGGGCACAAAAGACCAGCTCCTGATAGACAAAATGGTGATGAAGAACAGTAGGAGAAGGAAAACCAAACTAAGTATGGCATAGATAGACTATTAGAAAGCCTTCGACATGATACCACATACATGGCTAATAGAATGCCTGAAAATATATGGGGCAGAAGGAAAACACCATCGGCTTCCTCAAAAATACAATGCGCAACTGGAATGCAATATTTACAGGTTCTGGAATAAGACTAGCAGAGATTAATATCAGGAGAGGAATCCTCCAGGGCGACTCAATGTTGCCACTACTCTTCGTAGTAGCCATGATTCCCATGACAAAAAGTACTACAGAAGATGGATGCCGGGTACCAACTCAAGAAAAGAGGCAACAGAATCAACCATCTGATGTTCATGGACGACATCAAGCTGTATGGTAAGAGCATCAAGGAAATAGATACCCTAATCCAGACGGTAAGGATTGTATCTGGGGACATCAGGATGGAATTTTGGAATAGAAAAAATGCGCCTTGGTCAACATACAAAAGGCAAAGTAACGAGAACTGAAGGGATAAAGCTACCAGATGGGAGCAACATCAAACACATAGATGAGACTGGATACAAATACCTGGGAATAATGGAAGGAAGGGATATAAAACACCAAGAGATGAAGGACACGATCAGGAAAGAATATATGCAGAGACTCAAGGCGATACTCAAGTCAAAACTCAACGCCGGAAATATGATAAAAGCCATAAACACATGGGCAGTGCCAGTAATCAGATACAGCGCAGGAATAGTGGAATGGACGAAGGCAGAACTCCGCAGCATAGATCAGAAAACCAGGAAACATATGACAATACACAAAGCACTACACCCAAGAGCAAATACGGACAGACTATACATAACACGAAAAGAAGGAGGAAGAGGACTACTAAGTATAGAGGACTGCGTCAACATCGAAAACAGAGCACTGGGGCAATATCTGAAAGCCAGTGAAGACGAGTGGCTAAATAGTG
>NC_061087.1:106284001-106291501 GCF_015104395.2 Macrobrachium nipponense | reverse complement strand
AAAAATTCTTTTTATTAAGGGAAATATCCTTCCCTAAATAAAAATAAATAATTGTTTTTTATTTAGGAATAATAATGACAATTTTTTATCATCCATAAATAATCAATTAATTCTTGTTTTTTTTATTTAGGGAAAATCATGACAATTTATTGTTTTCATTAAATAAAATTAAATAACTCGTTTTTATTTAAAGAAAACAATGACAATTTACTATATTCCCTAAATAAGTAACAAAGATTTTTTCCCTAAATAAAAACAATAACTGGTTTTTATATTTTCCCTAAATTAAAAAAAAAAATCTTTTATTAAGGAAAGATAACGATGATATTTTATCTTCCCTTATTAAAAACAATTATTTTCCTATTGATAATGAAAAAATTTATCTAATAATAACAATTGAATTTGACAGAACTGCTTGTATGTAAACTGTAAATCAAATATATACCAACTAAAGTTTACCACAATGACAGTCAGCTGTTGGCATCCGTTGAAAATCGACTTCAAAAAAATAACAACACGGTTAATTTTATTTTCAACCGGCAAAGTTAGACCTGAATATAATCCGCGTTCCTGTATAACTGTATCTCTGCGTATACGCCCCCTTTTTTCTTTTTATTTTTTTCTTTTGCGTAGATAGAAACGTTTATAAGCATGTCTTTTTTTCTGAAACGTTTATAAGCAATGTCTTTTTTTCTGAAAACGTTTATAAATTCACTTGCGTTTCATTAGCATACCAAATTACCCCTGCAAGATAGAAATTTGCATACTCGTCCGTGTTTTTGTGGAGGAAATATTTTTTTATTGCCCACAGATTTTATTTGTTTACGAAATTACGCAAACTTTTTCCGCATTTTTTTTTTTACGCCAAATTACAGCCAATTAGAGGAAGATGAGCAAGTCTTGTCAAAGAAAACTTCTTGCGTAACTCGCCCTTGAATGCCTTCAACAACTCTGGTGGCCTTCCTTACTACAAATCCCGCGTCTTTAAGACGTAATTGTCGCCGCGCGTGCGCGCGTGCACGTCTTAATTACTCATTATCACGCAAACCTCCTCAGTTCATTTTCGCTTGGTTTCTTCGTCTCACGTCTGGGAGAAAACCAGATCATCATGACACTCTTTGATGAGTTGACCTTGGGCTGAAGAGAGCCAAGATTAAACGGTTTTTCGCGCTGACAGATTCATGAGTCAGATATTCCCCCCAAGGGAAGGAAGTGAGAATATCCAAGACAGAATTATTCTCTTTCATATTACCGAAGTGGCGTAGCTTCCTAGATACCCAATTTACTCTCTGGAATTGAATGAGGTAAGATTATTCAAGATAAAATCATTCTAATTTATATTCAAGATAGAATTATTCTTTTTTTTTTTTCAAATCACTGATGTGACACAGCTGCCCAGATACCCATTTTACCCTCTGGAATTAAGTTAGAATACAAGATCAAATTATTATTTTAAATGTAACTGAAGCGACAAAGCTTATGCCAAAATGTGCACTTTCCAGCGAATCTCATTTGGATTTCATATCTAAACCCAAACAAATTTATACAAAGCTGGGTCATCTGCAGTTATTCTTAAACTGCTCTTTAGCTGCTCTCAACTGCTCTTAGGCTATCATAACACTAATGAGAAGACACCTATACTCTGTTTTTTTTCATCTGTCCAGCCGTCTGTGGTGTTTTTGTATGGTAACACTGCGTCCCGGCCTTTAGATAGTTATATTCAGCTTACATTAAACGATTATAATAATATCCTATTTCGAATATTAACGGTGTAATTCGCATACAGTAAATTATTAAAACACTTTTCAGTTGCAAATGTACACCCAGATATCCTTTTATTTACCTAAAACTTACACATAGCGTAACTATCTAAAGCCCGGGACGCAGTGTTACCATACAAAAACACCACAGGCGGATGGGCAGATGAAAAAAAACAGAGTATAGTTATTCTCAATGATCCAAAACAAGCATTTCTGAAAACATCTTTATTGGTATCTTCTAAAATATCGATCACAGTGTCCTCAAAACTGCTCTGTGGCTGTTCTTAAGTGTTCTCGGGCTGTTGTACTCTACTGAACAAGACAGTAAGTTGATCACAGAGATCCCAGGAGCGAAGCAAAAACACCCATATCTAAAATATATTCCTATCGGTATCTTTTAAAATATTTATTATATTATTCTTCAACTTTCTCAGGCCGTTCTGAATTGCCCTTAGGGTATTCTGACACTACTGAGAGCATAGATAGCCCTTCTCAGAGGTCCAAAGAGGCAAAAACAACCATTTATAAATACATATCTGTTGGTATCTTTTCAAATTCGTGCTTCCTGTTCCGTTGCAGACTCAATATTGACCAATGGGGCCAATCCAGGGCTTTGTTTGAGTTACCTGTCAGCAAATATAGAAAGACATAGCTCGACTGAGACAAAGGCAAGGCGCACAAAAAAATAAACATAAAAGAAATGGCGGACGTAAGGAACAACGCGTGATCCGACCTCCAGGTTACTCAGGACTTGTACAAGAGTTTACCCTTGTGCAGTAGTTGTAAACATTAGCTACCTAACTTTTAACGTGAATTAAAACGTGTTAAAATCTACGGTCAAATAGAGCGTTGTTTCACCAACGAAAATTAAAATAAATACAGAAATAGTTTTTCTGTACTGTTTAATATGCATATCATTTATTTTCTTTTATTTTCATTCTACTAAATAAATCATTGACATCCTCTCCTGAAATTCCTGTCTCTTTAACTCGACGCGAAACACCTTTTTCAGACGTTTTTAGGCTCTTCCATAGACCTTTCCTAAACCCCCAAAAACAACAGTAACAACAACAAAGTGGTTTGTAGGCTTACTCCCCGAGTAAGCGAAAATGGACAAAATGGAAAGAAAATTAATGTTTTGAAGAGTAAAGAAACCCGTTTGACCTGAAGTCTCACAAAAGTAAATAAGAAGAAGAAGAACTGAGACAAAACCAAGCACATGAAAAAGGAAAGACGATCAGACAGACAAACAGACAATTAAACTGTAGGATATCTGGTTCACTCAACTTACCAATTCAATCATATATTGCAAAGAAGAATTTTTTTCCAGGGCATTCATGAATATTCCTAATCCCAGTTAAACAGGACGAGAGAGGCGTCACAATATTCATTATATTTAAGTGTATATGTATGTATGTCTATAAATATATGTATATAAGTATGTATATATATATGTGTGTGTATGTGTGTGTGTATGTATACGTATATATAATCATCTCAAACCCATTTATTTTCCATTATATGTATATGCAGATGCATATATATATATATATATATATATATATATATATATATATATATATATATATATGTATGTATATATATATATACATTATACATATGGGTGTGTGTATGCACATTTATTTACATAATATATATATATATATATATATATATATATATATATATATATATGTAATATAATATATATATATATATATATATATATATATATATATATAATATATATATATATATATATTGTGTGTGTGTAGGTATGAATCTGTGTACTAATGCCTATGTATGTGATATGTGTGTGTGTGTGTGTGTGTGTGTGTGTGTGGGTACGCACGTGGTGTAAACACGTGTAAACTTACGCGCCTGTGTTTCGTTGTATACAAACTCCGGCTTAAAGAGAATAATCAGCAAGCCGATTCAGAGCATATTCGAAAAGCAGAAAAATCTTGCCACATTAACCTTGACTGTCTTTTCAGCGCCTCTGACCTACAGAGCGCTTCCTTACTACGAATCTGGGCTTCCGTCGCGTAATAGCATATATACGTACGCACGCTCGGGAGCGCGCGTATAGCTCTCCTTAATTATCATAACGTCCATTTCACCTCCTTTCATTCCTCTCCCTTCTTCACCTCACGTCTTGTAGAAAAGCAAAGGGGTTATATATTATTCTTTGAGGGTTCAGCTTCCTCTTAGGGGACGTGAGCCAATCTAGATTAAACGCTTTTCTGGTGCTGGATTCGTTACTCATATTTGGACGAGGATGAAGAGACAAGGAATTCTTTACGTTTTTTTCTCTTAGTTTTGTTGAACTTGTCTCCTTTTATTTGTTGAACTTGTTTCCTTTCCTTTGTTGAACTTGGCTGCTTATTTTGGTTGAACTTGCGTTCTGTATTTGCTGAACTAGTCTTCTTTTATTTTAGAACTTGTCTCCTCTTATTTGTTGAACTTTGCTCCCTTGATTTGTTGAACTTGTCTCCTTTTTCTAACTTGTTTCGTTTTATCTATTGAACTTGTCTCCTTTTATTTGTTGAATTTGTCTTCTTTTATTTGCTGAACTTGTCTCCTCTTATTTATTGAACTTGTCTCTTTTGTTTTAGAACTTGTCTCCTTTTATTTGTTACACTTGTCTCCTTATTTTTGTTGGACTTGGCTCCTTATTTTTGTTGAACCTGGCTCCTTATTTTTGTTGGACTTAGTTCCTTTAGGAAAATAATGACCATTTAATCGGGCAGACTAAAATTATGAAAAGTAAATTCAAGGTCTGTTTAAACAATCTGCATTAAATATACACAAGCACTGAATGGCCATTGCTACCCACGCCAGTCAAATGATGTTTTCCATTGCAAATCGACTCCGACGCTCGAGTAACGGCGGGATAATCTAATTGTTGGCCTGGAATTGGCTCATGCTTGTCAAGATAAACATATTTGAATGCGGACGTTGTGTTTCCGTGTCTCTGATCGTGTAGTATTGTTTTGAATTTATTAATATGTTGATTATTTATTTGTTTTTGTTTTTTCTGTCTGCCAAACTGGAGCTAAAAGATGTGTCACCTAAAGAAACTATTATTATTATTATTATTATTATTATTATTATTATTATTATTATTATTATTATTATTATTATTATTATTATTATTATTATTATTATTATTATTATTATTCAGAAGATGCAGAACAACAATATTCATATGGAATATGCGACCATTGACTTGAAATTCAAGCTAACGAAGAATGTTATGGCATTCATTTGAAAGAATGAGAGATGGTGATAGGATATTGAAAAAGAATTAACAAATCAGTAAATAAGAAAAAATGTGAGTATAATATAAAAAAAAAATTGATAAACCAAAAAAAAAAAATGAAATTTCTTGCGTAAATTGACCTTGAATATCTTACGTCTGTGACCTAGAAGTTGAGATGAAATGAACAAAGTTTCTTTTTTTTTTTAAATATCTGTAAAATTGGTTAATAGCTTGTACGCACACGCGCACGTGCGCTGGCGTTTTAAAACTCCGTCATTATCGCGCAAAAACAGGTTCTCAAATTTACAACTCATTAATACACAACACACTAGAGAAATGCAAATCATCACACACTTAAAAGATTGATTTTAAACTGAAAAGTAAGGCAACGTAAATCCTATTTTAATTAAGCCAGGCGAGAAAGTGAGAATATTCTAACTATATATAAATGTGTATATATATATATATATATATATATATATATTATATATATATATATATATATATATATATATATATTATATATATATAATACATATAAATCTCTAAATAATGTTTTAATACATGTAAAATATGTATTGTATACATACATATACATATAGTTATACTATGTATTTATGTCAGCCTCTGCACTTGATAAAGGTACGTGAAATTAAACTCATCATTTTGTAATTATAGACAATCATAACACGCAGAGGTCTAAACAACACAAGCCCTTGAACCTTTATCGAAACTACCGTTTATATTGCTATGAAAGTGTGACATATAACCTTTAGTTTTTTTTTATTTATTCATTTTCAATTGTAGAAGAATTAACACTCTGTTCCCTTTGAAGCGTTACCCTTTGATCTGTTGCAAATGTTTTATGAACAAAAACTCGTTGCCAACAATACACAAACGGTGATATTTACGTCGTTCTCTATTAGTTATCGTAGTTAGCAGCTTCAATGTGCAGTGATGTGCCTCGGTGTCGAAATTCTCAGTTCCAGATGTCCTTCATTTCTCTTCACACCGTTGGGGAACTGTGGAACAGTCTCCCTCTTGAGGATGTCGTCCAATTGGAACTTCCATCCTGAGATGCAGTGCATTACTACACTAATACTATTCTCCTTGCATTTTTATATGTTTCCGTCTTCTTATTTGTTCATTCAGTTTTTTCCTTCTTCATAAGTGGTATCTCTTCTTTCTGTATTTCCCTTTACTTCCTCTTACTTCTTCCTAATGAACAACATACTCTTTGGAAGCTTGAAGTTCAAGTGAGTGGTCCCTTTCGTAGGCTTGCTCCTTATGAATATGTTTCATCTACTGAAGAAGAAGAAGAAGAAGAAGAAAAGTAAGCAGAAGAAGAAGAAGAAGAAAGTATCACTCATTGATGTCGCAATACCATGGGACACCAGAATAGAAGAGAGAGAAAAAAAAAAGATTGATAAGTATCAGGACATGAAAATAGAAATAAGAAGGATATAGCATATGGCAGTGGAAATTGTACCAATAGTCATAGGAACACTAGGCACGATCCCAAGATCCCTGA
The DNA here is from genome assembly GCF_015104395.2 of Macrobrachium nipponense. Classification (NCBI taxonomy): domain Eukaryota; kingdom Metazoa; phylum Arthropoda; class Malacostraca; order Decapoda; family Palaemonidae; genus Macrobrachium; species Macrobrachium nipponense. Next base: position 106,284,948 of record NC_061087.1, on the reverse strand, counting down.
ATAGGAACCTGGAAAAACTAGATGCCGAAGTAGCTCCAGGACCCATGCAGAAGAGTGTGCTCCTAGAAACAGCACACTGTGAGAAAAGTGTTGGAATCAGAATAAACAAAATACTTGACAATTATAGCCTCTCTACAAACGATAGAAGAGGAGAAAAATGCAGATCTTTATGATAGATCTGACATTTATCATAAGAAAGTAATAGAGCAGGATAAGAACGATAAAGCTTTATAAGTCAGGCTGATTGGAACGGAATGGAAAATATAATTTTACCCCAAGGCCAAGCAGTGGGACCTATGAGGTTCATTCAGCGCTGAAGATAGAAAGTTTGAAAGTTGTAACAGGAGGAAAACCTCAAAGCAGTTGCACTATGAAACAAGTATTAAGAAAGAGTGGAAAGTAAGATGAAAGAATCAGAATATGAACAGAGGTACAGTAAATAGAATGAAAAGGTTTGCAGCTAGGGGCCGATGGGACGCTGCAAAGAACCTTAAGTAATGCCTACACTGCACCGAATAGGGTGCACTGCCGGCACTAACCTCCCACTCCCCCATTACGGGGGAGGCAAATGGACAGACAGGAAAATACTGTTTTAATTTGGTAGAATGTATGTCAGCTACACAAAAATGATAGAAACTGCACTAAGTGTCAGATAGGCAATGTCAAATATTCGCTCAATAGAACTAGAAGTAACAAGGCGTGATCCAACACCCAGCTTACTCGGGACGCATGCAAGATTTCCCCTCATGAATAAGTTGTAAACATTATATTCCTAACTTAACATGATTTAAAACCTGCTAAAATCTATGGTCAAATAGATCCTTGTTTCACCAACGAAAATTAAAATAACTACGCCAGATTTTATTATATATCATTTATCTGTACTGTTTAACATGCGCGTTATCTATTCTTTATATTTTCATTCTAATGGATAAATCATAAATATC
>NC_061087.1:106274001-106279001 GCF_015104395.2 Macrobrachium nipponense | reverse complement strand
GTCGAAACTAGACCTTTTTTGCTATTTTTAGTTACAGAAAAGAAATGTTTATATAAACGAGTCGAAATTGTCCATTATTTCTAATTATGGAAAAATTAAATTTTTTTTCAATAAATATGTCGAAACAGGCCATTTTCCCTATTAGTAGTTACATAAATATATCGACATTTCGATATATTTATCGAAATTGGCAATCTCCTTATTTCTAGTTATGAAAAACGTTAGTTTAATACTTAGTTTCATGCTTACTTTAGGTATGAATAGCTATATTGCAGGAATAGAACATACAAGAAAATCCAAAGAACTTATAATTTTATGTAGTTATTCATTTACAAAATGCGCCCATGTATATGCATTGACACATTGAAATCAAATATTGCATTTCTTTCAATAAATATGTCAAAAATGGCCATTTTTCTCACTAGCATTTACAGAAACAAATATCCATTCTCCAACCAAGACGAAGAGACATTCATTTCACAACACCTTCACCAGACAAATGTACCACTGCACCATGTGGGTTTCGGAAACACATGCACCACAACATGAATCACATCCCCACGTAACACACTACACCTTTTTATCTTTTTCCTCGACACCGTAGGGCCAAAATCGAGCGGGAAATGCCATATTTTCGCACCTGCTGGAGGCAGGGAAGGGAATTTGCTGGGAGTTGCCTTTGTCACGGTAACTGGTTTAAGCCAATTACTCGTCCAAAGTGGCTCGGTGCGTCGTGAGAGCGAACGCACCACGATTTAGCATCTGATGTGGGCGTTTTTTGTTTACATTCTCTCGCGGCCTCTGTTCGAGGCTTTTCTTTTATGGGGTCGGTTACTTAGGTTATGAAGGAAAGGGTTTCGGATTATATTTATTGACTTATTTATCTGGTAATTAATTTATTGATTAATTACTTTATTTTATTTATTTATTCAATCTAATTAGTTTCAAGTTTGTTGTTTATACCTCTCAAAATATTTTCGCTTTTGGAAGCCTAATTACATGACAGAAAGAGTAATCTATATTATATATTAATATATAATATATTATAATAATAAATTATATATGTATATAATATATATTATGGCAAAACATATGATAAATATAAATCCTAAATTAAGAGAACAAAATTATCATTCTTACAATAAAATCTAATCATCTTGAAGCTTTTAGTGAAAAATCAGAAAAACCGATATAATACAAACACAGCAAAATCATTAATGCTTAATATAATCACCAGAGATTCATTACCATATACTGATTTATTGGCTCATTATCACTGTCTTCGAATAATTGCTCCTGAAAAAAAAATCAGTTCAATAAAAAAATGGATTTATTTTATGAGTTACTGGAAAATCGACTAAAAACGTTATTATTCCCTTTTATCTTTTCTGTTTCTTTCTAAAGAAGGTTTACAAGTGGAGAATGGACGGGAATAACATGATAAAAATCGAGTTTTCTGTACAGCGTATAACGCTGTATAAGCCCCGGCCCCGTGAACCTTTCAAGCACGGCCTGGTGGTGGCCTGTCCAATAGCGATGCAGAATGAAAAGTGCAGACGGACGGACAAAGCCATCTAAATAGTTTTCTTTGACAGAAAGCTATAAGGGCTTAAATTTAACACTAAAGAACTACATATGGCGACAAAGTTGTCAAACGCCCGATCATGGCTAACTTTTAACCTTAAATAAAATGAAAACTACTGAGGCTAGAGGGCTGCAATTTGGTACGTTTGATGATTGGAGGGTTGATAATCAACCTACCAATTTGCTGCCCTCTAGCCACAGTTGTTTTTATGATCTGGGGGCGGACAGTAAAAGACTGCTTAGGACAACAAATTACTACTGGCATAAGGCCACCTTAGGACAACACGGGCAACATAGCACTGAAAAGAGTATTAATGCTTTTAAATGTTCATGTGATAAAAAACGTAATCAGTGTCATTTAACTACTAATTGTATATCAGGATGTAGTTCAGTTTTCCATTGCTGTGGTAATTGGTTAATTACGGTGGGTTTGGCAGGGCAATGTACAAAAGTAGACTTTATAAGTAATGAAAATTACTGTATTTATATACATGTGGATACATACATAAATACATGCATACAGTTTGCTTGTACAAATAAATTTATTTATATATATATATATATAATATTATATATATATATATATATATATATATATAAATATATATATATATATATATATATATATATATATATATATATATATATATATATAATATATATAGAGAGAGAGAGAGAGAGAGAGGAGAGAAGAGAGAGGAGAGAGAGAGAGAGAGGCATTAAGGTACAAATGTGTCCTTTGATATCTAATTCGCTCTACTTCGAAATTAATATATTTTCATGTATGTTACCGAGGGGATATTTTAGTTGGTAAGAAATTCCTTGGCTCATGACTCGAAACCACAAAATCAAGAATTTAGGTATTAAAAGACATTTGTAGCTTGATTCTTGTGTATGAATCACGGTGATGTGATATATATATCATATATATATATATATATATATAATATATATATATATATATATAATATATAATCACATCACCGTGGATTCATACATATATAATAATATATATATATATATATATATACATATATTATAGATAGTTAGATGGATAGATAAATACCTCAACATGCTAATCTATTAAAAGAACCACATGGCTTAGCGAAAATAGAGGCGAAATTTTGACTTTTAAAAAAAGCAGGCAATTAGAGGATGACTTGATTGACCAACTTCGACAAGTATGCAATAATTATGACTTCCTGAGCTGCAATTTGAAACCAGCTGTAATTAACTCTTATTAGACGGCAATGTTCACTTCTTGGAAGGATCTTGGTAGATCAATCAATCTTCAAACTTACCTGGTTCATCAATTTATTCCCTCTTGGAGTTTAAGACGATATTTTGCCATATCCAAATCACGGATTTTTACGAGCAAATGATAATCATCACCAATTTTAGAGTCGAAATTTGCATAAATCGTGAAGCAAGGATTTGTTTTTTTTTTATGTCTAGATTCAGAATCTAGCCTGTATTTGGGTACAACAAGAGAGTTGATATTATAGATTCTGAACTGATTCAGTTCTCGCTTATAATTTCCGATATTCGGTTCTTCGTCTGTCCTCGTCTGAGTTATAGTCAGGAATTAATATAAAGGATTAATAGATGGTAAGTAATTGGAAAGATGGTGAATATGTGATACAAATATAGTAAGAAATACTGGGGTAAAAATAGTGATGAAGTAACGTGAAAATCCAACTTCAAAAGATGGTGAATATGTGATACAAATATAGTAGGAAATACTGCGGTAAGATTAGTGATAATGTAACATGAAAATCGAACTTAAAATCAGACAAGCGGTTATTACAGTCTGGATCAAGAGAATTCAATATTGGAATGAATGAGGAGAGAGAGAGAGAGAGAGAGAGAGAGAGAGAGAGAGAGAGATCCTTAATTAATGCTATTCTTGACATCACGCCCTAAAGGCCTAGATATAATCCCTGTTCTAAGTAACTGCTTCGTGTTCTGGTTTTTAACATCACTGGTGGATTATTATGGCTTTGTACTGGACTGACTTACCCTTTTGTATCATATAAAACTGTTTTTATCCTTGATAAGTCTCTCCTTTTACTCCAAGACAATCACGACTTTGGACATCATTATAATTTGTGATTCATTATAAGACTAAATATTTTATTTGCTTGCTTTTAACATATCCACTATAACTACTCCTTCTGAGAACTTTTAGACTACTTATTTGTTAAATAGAAGAAATCAGGTTTAATCTGGTGAATAAAACATTAATAACAGTTATTTAAAAGCTTTCAGTCCCGAATACCCTCCACCACTTCTGAAACCAGAAATATCTTTTCATTCCTAAAACCAGGAATATCTTTCCATTTCCAAAGTTAGGAACATCTGTCCATAACCATTCTTACATCCTCAACAAACAGCTATTATTAGGTGCTATTCTTTGGAATCCTAAAAAGCTTTTTTAAGGAGACTATTCTTAGGAATTTCACAAACAACAGTTTTAAGATACTATTCTTAGGAATCCCACAAACACTATTTTTAGAAATTATTCTTAGAATCCCATAAACTGCTATTTTTAGAAATTATTCTTAGGAATCCTACAAACAGCTATTTTTCGAAATTATTCTTAGAATCCCACAAACAGCAATTATAACGCTATTCTCATGAATTCCGCAAACAGCTACTTTAACATACTATTCTTAGAAATCCCACAAACAGCTAATTTAAGAGACTATTCTTAGGAATCCCACAAATAGCTATTTTAAAAGATTATTCTTAGGTATCTGACAAATAGCTATTTTAAGAGACAATTCTTAGGAATCACACAAAAAAAAGCTATTTTAAAAGACTATTCTTAGGAATCCCAACAACTATTTCATAGTAACTATTCCCAGGAATCCCGAAGTCACATTTGTATTCAACGTTCTTAGGAATCCTGAGGTTACACTGATCTTCTTACATTGATATTCTTGCTGTCAGGAATAAAAAGGATTCAAATTCGAAGTCAATTTCGTCTTTTGAGATTTCATCTTTCCAGCCCCAAGTCTCCAGTGATGTCTTTCCACTATTCCCATGTCATTTCACCTTTGAAATTTGCCAGGAGGAGCTTGAGTGCCTTTCTTTCATAGTATTTAGGATTGAATATATATATATATATATATATATATATATATATATATACATATATATATGTGTGTGTGTGTATCAAATATATCATATATATATAATATATATATATATATATATATATATATATATATATATGTATATGTATATATCTGTGCGTGTGTGTGCTGTGTGTGTGTGTGAATGTATGACATCCTATGTACAATTTATATTCATGTATGTGAATATACATATATACATGCATATATCACATTCATATATTTATGTATATATAATATTATATATATATATATATATATATATATATATTATCTATA
>NC_061087.1:106244001-106269001 GCF_015104395.2 Macrobrachium nipponense | reverse complement strand
TCAAAAGTGCTTAGAAGATACTTCGGAAATGCTTAGATGTTTCAAAAATGCTTAGGATGTACTTGGAAAGTTCTTAGCAAGTGTTTAGAAACTGCTTAGAAGGTGCTTAGTAGTTGCTTAAAAAGTGCTTACAAGGTCTTAGAAGATGCTTAGAAAGTACTCAGAAGGGGCTGAGAAGGTGATTAGAAAGTGCTTAGAAAATGCCTATAAAGCGTTTAGAAAGTGCTTAGATTGTCATAGGAATATACATAAATAGATGTATATTTATTTATATACATATTATATATAGAGACAGACAGACAGACAGACACACATATATAGAACAGATCAGGTGCAAGCGCAGTTTAACAAGGTCGTATCCGCATAGCTATATTGCATAGCTACTATATTGCTCTATAATAGCCTTTGATAAGTCGGGGGGCGGGAGTGGGGGAGGGTCCCTCAATTTGCTGGGCAGTAATAGCTGCGAACTCTCCCCAACTTTATCAATTAATCCATCTCCTTATAATTGCTCGCTTCTTCTTCTTCTTCTTCTTGTTCTTCTTCTTCTTCTTCTTGTTTTGTAGGACTCTAATGCATTCTGTTATTTTGGATCTTTTTTATAATTTGTGATAAAATCGCGCTCTGTTTTCTTCATATATATGTGTGCGTGTGTGTATGTATGTATTCATACGTACACGTATGTATATATATGTTATACATACATACATACATATATATATATATATATATATATATATATATATAGTATATATATATATATATATATATATGCAACATAAAAACACCGTATCGTGCTTCTAAGTAATCAGTAGAAGGATCTACAGTAATATTCTTGTATATCAACCCCCCCGGAAGCGAACGTTCGTGAGCTTCAAATAGGCTTTTCATCTCAGGCTCATGAAAGTACTTTTTAGGTGAGTGGTTCACAAACTTCCAACAAACGTTTTTTTTCACATACTTAGGACGTCATGATAACCATGTAAACTCGATATACAGTAAATTATGTGTTTTCTCATTGACTTTAGACCTGTCACATGCAGAATTATAGTGATGCACAAAAATCGTAATATTATTAGTTGTATCAAAAAACATGCAACAAACCTCATTTTCACCTTTCGAGGGAAATTAAAGGTTTTCCATTTCTTAAAAAGACTTCCTTTATTAATTGTTGTTTTAAACATTCGTCCTCATTTGGTGAGCAAACGACAGCATATAGAGTACTGAAATATGTTTATATAAGCCCAAAATGACACAGCAATTATCTGTGGTCGAGAAATTTGAAATGGTTACCAAATGCTGCCACCAGATGTGGTCACTGCAGCATCATAAACAAATTGGGGGGCTTCACGAACTGAATCTGTTTGACAAAGTAGCTCAATTAAATTTACATGTAGGTAAGTGCATGTCAGCTGATATAGATAATACCACTACAACGACTTGAGAAAGCCAGGGCCCATAGATAAGTGATAGCAGCCTTATGCCATTATCTTTCACTATCATTTTATAGTATATCCCTATAGCAATATGAGAGAAAAGTACCGTTAGTCTACGTAGGGAATAATTCTGCATTTTCTTTGGGGAATTGAAATACCTACGACTCTAGGAAGAGTTGCTTTTGTTGTAAGGGTTTTAATGTGAGCAAACCTTTAGGCTGGACTAAAATTGACGAGAATGTAGGCCGTACAAGGTGACAAGGTCTCCGCCAAAAATTAAGTAAACCTATACTAGGCTAGTACTACCTACCTAATTTATGGCGTCCTACGGCCGTCCCTTGCTAAGTAATTAAGTCAAGGGATGAGGGAGAAGCCCCCACCTTTAAAGGGGGTATGGGGGCAAACCCCCCATCTAGGTAATGGTTGATTGACGCAGAGGTTAGGTTAGGCTATTGCACCCAAAACCTCCGATCCCCATAGGGCCCCAAAGCTTGTTGGGTGGTTATAGAACAAAGGGTCACTATTTTATTGACCAAGGTTTTTTTTCATTTTTTTTCTTTTTTATGCATAGATAAACCAAACAAAAGGTTGGTAACTTGGTGATTCTTACTAGGCTATTAAGGCTGTGCAAGCTTATAAAAAAGTAGACACCTAAAGTTAAGACAGAGTGCCAGAAATTGGAAGCTCAGGTACCGGAGGACAATTTTCAGTTTCCAGTATCTCCTAATTTCAAGGACATCTGAAGTGCTGGAGGGTCTGCCCCACTTGAATTTATTAAAATAATATGTAAAATAACATCAAAAAGCGGTCTTTAAAAATGGCATAATTCTGAAATTGTGAATTTCCAGAGGACATCTCAAAATGTTTAATTTTCAGCACTCTGAGTTAAGGAGAATACCTAGGGGGTAAGGGTAAAGAATGTGGGATCCTCCTCAATTTCTTTATCTAGAACTATAGTCTAACTTGGTATTTGGCTTATTTACCCTAACCATCGTCAATTTACAATAAATCAGCTTTTTAATTATACCATGGCCTATGTTGGTTACTTTAAATAATGTTAGGTTAGGTTGTATTTATTTACATTAATGGTCAGTGGATCCCACATTCTTAACCCTTACCGATAGTGTATTGAATGCGTAGATACTAGGCTTGTCATTAAGTGAGGAAATATCAAATAACCAAAATAATTTTGTTAAAGTTGCCTCCAGTCCAATTAATACTTAATTGACAGAGGTTAGGTTAAACGTTATAGGTTAGCCTAGTATACAAAATGTAATTTTTTTCCCCTTTTTACACTAGCCTAACCTATAATGCTTTACCTAACCTCTGCGTCTGTAAAGCATTATTTGGACACTAAATACCTTAACCTATAATGCTTAATCTAACCTCCACTTTAAACATCATTATTTTCATTATCAGACATTTCCTCCCTTAATGACTCTTATCTATGCATTCTATATACTATTCTCCTTAATTCTAGGCATCAATTTTTTTTATAAGCTCATGTGGCTCTAATAGTAACAATTACCCAAATGTTTTTTTTTATTATTTTTATGGGAAAAAAAAATAAGGCGTGGAGTATTCCCTAGCATTACCCTTTCATTGCTGGGGGACCTATAACATTGAAAGAAAAGTAATGGATGAGAAAGGGGTTGTTGGTCTTCAGTACCAAATGATTTTTTTTAACTCATTGTAGGTTTCAATGCTGTGATAATATTTACTTTACATTATTATGAAATATGATAAAGCACTGTATTTGTAAAACCAAGGCAAAAAAATAATAATAATTCAGCCCTGTAAATGTACGGTAGCAGCAAATCAGCGTTGGCTATTGCCTTTTGCACGTTTCAGGATAAAGTGAATGAGATATAGCTTTATATTTTTCTCAGGGTCTGCAAGTTCATTATCTTATTACAGTATAATGGACTGAGTAGTTTGTTACCAGAATACTTAATTTATTATATCTTGTGAACTTTCATAGCCCTACCCTATATTGTACTGGTATATTCATGTATATTATTTTTTGTTAATCAGTTGTTACTAATTAGGTGCAATTAACTTGAATTAAAGATTTGCAAAATCAGTTCAAAAACACTGTAGGCTACAGTAACACATACAATACCTAATGTGAGAGAAAGGGAAAACTACACATATATAACTCTTTTTCAGGATAGATACCAGCCCAAAGGCAAACACACCATATCTCTACCTAGAAAATGGGACATACGAAGCGACTTGAATTGTTTATGGTTTTTTAGGAGTGAGGCAGGCTGAATTGTGTCACAGTATCTGGTTGAAAAGGTGGAGCTGTATCACAGTCAGGGCAGCTATTACCGCTTCAGTGAAAATTATGAGGAAGAAATCAGTGATTCCAGAGAGGAAGGGAGATGGAAGTGTGTGTCCAAATTATTATTATTTTTTTTTTAATATATGTATCTACATATTGGCATATTTTATAAGGTTTGTTTCATGTATATTTTCAGTGTTTGTACATGCATATATCTGTTACCAAAAGAAAAATAGAAATAAAATCAAAACAAATGGTTCATGAGCTTGGTGGGATGTGATATATATGAATCTCTCATCTTTTGTTTGTATCATTCGAAGTGGTTGCAATCTTCAGTATGGTACACACTATTTTATGTGTATGTGTGCTTTATAAAAATTGCTGTCCATTAGCACAAGTCTCATGTGTGTATTTATGTACATACATATACTTTTTTTTACTGTAATTTTTTTATGGAATGAGGTTGTTGTTAGTAAGGTAAGAATCAATCGAGCGCATGTGTAGGTTATTTATTTACAAAACAGAGGCCACAGTATTTGAATATTTACTTGTACTGTGTTAGTCCTCGCTGGAACATGTCAGTGCAAAATAAATGATAAGCAAGATTAAAACTTTCATTCTCCTGAGTTATTTGGTAAGGTATATGAACTTTCATTTTATGGCGTTGAAAATTATTATTCAAAGCTATTGCAAGGTTCATGTAAACCTTGTAAACCAGTTTTCATGGCCTCTATAAGGGTTGTTTAATATCCTTACAAAGTTTGTTTAAAGCAGTTAAAAAGTAATTATGAGGCATTTATAAAGCCTATTTAAGGTTCTGTACAGGATTTTACAAAGTATGTTAAAAGCTGTTAATATGTAATTATGAGGCATTTATAAAGCCTATTTAAGGTTCTGTATGGGCTTTTTGAAGGTTTATACAATGGTATTTTGAAGCTCTTTCAAGGCTTTTATTAAGGTTTATTTCAAGTATATTCAAGTCTTGCACAAACCTAAAAGTGTACACGAAAACGGGTACTTTTTAGGTGTGTATTACAAGCACTTTTTAGGTTTGGGGCTTAAAGTTCGCAAGCTTGTAAAGTATGTTCGTCTGATGTCCTATGAACATTCATTTTCTGAGGGGGAAGAAGAAATATATTTGTCGAAATATTTACAATGATTATGGCTATAATTATTGTAAATATTTCGACAAATATATTTATTCATGATAAACATGAATATTAACTGTGGATCCTTCTACCGATATATATAAATGTGTGTGTGTGTGTGTACATATATATATATATATATATATATAATATATAGTATATATATATATATATATATATTTATAATTAAATATGTGTATGTATAGCGTTTTTTAAAGTTATACAACCACATTTAATCCGTAAACATTAAACCAATGCTAACCTAATTAAAGTTAAATCAGTATAATATACCTCATGGCATAGATCACGTTCAATACTTCATATTCCATCCGTACGGCTATCGCCTAACCCTTTCAGATACTTCCGGTAATCCCTCAACATCACTCCCCCACACCTCACCCGCTCTTCTGTGTAATCCCTGTATGTAAATCCACCTCTCCTTCAAGTTCCTAGTCGACAACAGTGGAGAACATGACGTCGATTTTATCTATCTTCCGTGTCGATTGACATAATTGTTAATATTTGGAAACTCCTGGAAACGATGTAATTATGAAATGGAATTTGGGGAGGGGGTTTTGAATACGATGTAAATTAGGGTTCTAGAATTTGGCTCAAATCAAAATTTGTATTTTAGCAATGGTTTCTGCAATCTTTATATTTGTACTTTGCATCACTTGATCATAGAAATTAATATCTTACAGTTATTCCACAAACTATCTAGTGTTCATGATATAGAAATATATGCTCACGTAACTCTCTCCTTGTTGAAAATATTACTTCAATTCAGTTCCCAGTCCTAACATCCGTTTTAGTTTCCTGAAAAGAATACTATTGTGCCGGCTTTGTCTGTCCGTCCGCACTTTTTCTGTCCGCCCTTATATCTTAAAACCTACTGACCTTAGAGGCCTGGAAATTACTATCGTGATCATCCACCCTGCAATCATCAAACATACCAAATTGCAGCCCTCTAGCCTCGGTAGTTTACATTTTATTTAAGGTTAAAGTTAGCCATCATCATGCGTCTGGCAACGATATAGGCCAAGCCACCATCCTGGTACGGACCATGGCTCATACAGCATTATACCAAGACCGCTAAAAGGTAGATCTATTTACGGTGGCCTTGATTTACGCTGTACAGAAAACTCTATTCGTATTTTTTACTTATTTATATCACGAATAATACCGTTTATAAAGTGGCAAAAAAACTATATTTTGATTTGCTATGGAATCAAGGTAGTTAATACTAGAAAATACCAAACAAAAAACCACGAATTACATCCTCCCCCTGCGAATTCAAAATAAGAAAATACTAAACACAAATAACATAAAAAAAAACAAATGACTAGATGACAGATCCGAGCGAAGCTAATCTTCGACATCTCTTTGTGAAATGACATCGGCAGCCCGAAGCGGAGAAGTCCATTTGAAAAAAGGTTAAGCCTGATTCATTTCCTCTCTCTCTCTCTCTCTCTCTCTCTCTCTCTCTCTCTCTCTCATTAGAACGCCAGAGATGATAATCTCCCGATCCTTTTTTTTTAAGTCAACGTGAATGGTTCGCTGTTAGGATAATGATATAGCAAAAATTACAGATATGTGATGTATTACCAAGGATTTATTTTATAATTCCAAATAGTATACCTGGAAATATTATTGATAATAATGATTCTTGATAAAAATCCCATAATCGCATGAATCGCTGAAATGGTTTACAGATGCACACTAATAATAATAATAATGAAGAAGAAAGTATCACTCATTGATGTCGCAATACCATGGGACACCAGAGTTGAAGAGAAGAAGGGAAAAAAAATGGATAAGTATCAAGACCTGAAAAAATAGAAATAAAAATAAAGGATATGGGATATGCCAGTGGAAATTGTACCCATAATCATAGGAACACTAGGCACGATCCAAGATCCTGAAAAGGAATCTGGAAAAACTAGAGCTGAAGTAGCTCCAGGACTTTATGCAGAAAGAGTGTGATCCTAGAAACGGCGCACATAGTAAGAAAAGTTATGGACTCCTAAGGAGCAGGATGCAACCCGGAACCCCACACTATAAATACCACCCAGTCGAATTAGAGGACTGTGATAGAGCAAAAAAAATAAATAAATAAATAAATAATAATAATAATCTTTGCGTATCTTCAGAGGGTTCGTTAGGGAAAGAGGGTGTGTGTCTGTTTATACACACACACAAACACACACACACACACACACACATATATATATATATATATATATATATATATATATATATATATGTATATATATATATATATATATATATATATATATATATTACATATATATATATATATATTATATATTATATATATATGTTATATATATATATATATATATATATATATATATATATATATATTATATATATATATACATATATATATATATATATATATATAATATATATAGATATATATATATATATATTATGTATGATGATACAACAAAGGGGATTATAATTGATAATTTGTCACTAATGGAATTTTGTGAATATATATATTCTATATAATATATATTATTTACTTTCTACCACATAAGTTCATTGTAAATGTCCTTTATACTAATAAGTATTTCGGTGGTAAATGTTTATTACAATAAACATTCACTAAGCACAGAAAAGGAAATACATGCAGACAGCTTGAGAGAAAGAGAGAGAGAGAGGGCACGATATAGTAACTCCTCTTTCTAAATACTATACCATTAACCCATGTCTGAGACCTTGATCTTTAGAGCAAAACTGAAAATTAATACAAATAAAAAAGCGAGGAAAACATATATTGCATTGCAGCTGTTACGTGAGTGAAGTATGAAGAATGCAATGATACAAATAGCCACCATAAATTCACTCAGATCAAAGTAAAATTGGGCCTCAATTGGTATTGTGACTGCAGTCTATATTCTCTGTTCAGCTGGTTGGCAGATTCTTTCGGAACTTCTCCCTCTCTACTGTAACAGCTGTTGGTCTTATGTTTTCCTTCATCTTCTTCTTCTTTGATAATGGTCGCCAGAAAGCAGCTGATCTCCTCGGTACCTTGGCAGAGGAATTCTGACATCGTCTCGAGCTTAAAAATAGGTTCAGGAGATCATCTTGACTCTGTTGAAAGTTCCTGCAAACTTTAACATAGTTTCTTCTGAGATTCTTAGAATTCTGTCTCTTAGTTTGTTGTGTGTTTTTTTTAGATGTTTTCGTAATATTTTCTTGCTGTTTCATTGTTTTCATTGCTGTGCGCACGTCGGGTGGTCGACATGTTTGTAATAGACCTGTTTAGGTGTATAGGATGAGGAGGTGTTGATGTTGTGGATATTTTTTTGAATACAGTGATTAAATGAATGTGTATATATATATATATGATATATATATATTATATATATTATATATTATATATATACACATATATATACTATACATATACTATATATATATATATATATATCCTATATATATGTATATATATATGTACGCATATATATATACATATGTATATGTGTGTGTATTTATATATATACAAATATATAAAAATATATGTTCATATATACATATATATATATAATATATATATATATATATATATAATACATATAGATATGTACATATGTTTTATATTATATATTATATGTATATGTATATATATACTGGTTAGTATATATACATGAACAGTATTCACAGCCAGAAATAAAAATTGTAATATGTATCTTAAAATCATTACAGAACGTTTTGCGTTTCAAAAAATAAAAGAAATTAAACTTAAATATTTCCACACGTTGAAGAGACTGTCACAGTGAAAGGTCAATTCATCACTATGACAAATTATTCATTTTTAAAAGTCAACTTTCTTGGCAAATGGCGAACATTTATGGATGAGTCAATAACTCACGAAATGACACATACAAAGAAACTCGACATTTTTGTTACAAATTATTGTAACAATTTGTAACAATTGTCGAAAATTATAACATATGGTTTGAAAATAATTTCATCTAAAGGAATGAAGTCTATTTGGTAACTTTATTTATCAAAATACATTTGTTACCTAATATTGTAAAACGTTCATCAAATTATTACAGCGGAAATTTTAAAAACCAATTATTCATTTTAGAGAATGAAGTGTGTTTTTATCATTATTTATTTATCCAAAATAATTTTTAACAACTAAAGTCAAATATTTATCATGAATTAAGTATCAGTCGTTTTAAGTTATACATTTACCAAAAAGTTTAGCATCGGTCATTTCAAAATCCAATGATCCCAAGAGAATGAAGTCTATGTTGTAACATCATTTGTTCAAAAACACTTTTGCCGACTAATGCAAAATGAGTAGAACATTGTCACAGCCGATATTTTGAAATCCAATGATCCATTGTATCCCAATGAACGGCGTCTATGTTGTCACACCTTGTTTCCAAAAACATTTGTTGTTGTTTATCTTGTTTATCTCCAAACAACCCTTTTCCCAGAACATCATTTTCTGCCTGGCTGTTCCCAGTTATTAATTTCTTCCTCACGTCATAATTCACCTCCCCCCCCCCCCCCCCCCCCCCCCCCCCCCCCCCAAAACCCAAAACCCAACCCACCTCCGAGAGAAGCCGTGTGACAAGAACATTCGTTGTAGATTAAACTCAGCTACCATGACCCTGGATTGTCACCCCGATGGATGACTCGGTCAGTTTTCCTGTACACGCCCTCCTTGTATTATGATCATTTCTTACATTTGTTCCCTATTTTATTTCTTAATCTTTTTCATTTATATGCTCTATTGATTTATTTTGAAAAGAGAGAGAGAGAGATAAAGGGGAAAGGGGTGAGAAAGAGAGAGAGAGAAATACACACATAGAGAAGGGAAGAGAGAGAGAGCGAGAAGAGAGGGGTGGGTGAAGGGTGAGAAAAGTGAGAAAAGGAGAGGAGAGGATAGATGAGATGTAGACGAGAGATACAGAGAAAGGAAAAGTAGGAGAAGAGAGAGAGAGAGAAGACAGAGACAGAGAAGGAGGAGAAAGGAAAAGGGGGAAGAGGGAAGGGAAAGAACGAGAGGGAGAAGAGAGAGAAAGGGAGAAAGGGAGAAATGAGAAGGAAGATGGAGAAGAGGGAGAAACAGCGAAGACAGACAGACAAATAGCAGAGCAACCCCTCCCCCTCCCCTCCCCCTCCCCCTCCCCGCCCCTCCCTTTTTTTTCCCTCGCGATTAAAACGAAGAATTTCGTAAGTTCTTATTTCCCCAGCGGATCAATTTCTCCACCGGATAAATTTCTCCGCCGTTAAGCAACCCCATCTCGCCTCCTTATGTCCTAATTACAGTGAATGATGATTAAGAAAGATATTAAAACCTCCCCCGCCCCCCCTTTTTTGCCCCCTTTTTTAAGAGGGGGCGAGGGGTGGGGAGGGGGGAACTTATACTTCAGCCCCAGCAGCGAGATAGAAGTTTAATTAAAGTTACGTAGTTGTGAAGTTGATAAAGACAAGTTCTGCTGAAGTTATTTGCGTACTTTTTATGTTTGTTGTGATATATGAATTTACTTAAATCCTTTAGCAAAAATAATTTGCCCTAAGTACCTTATTGTAAATGAGTTCATTTACGCAGATTATATATATTTGTTTTTTAGTAACCTGCAAAAATAATTTGTTCTAAGTTCCTTTATTATAACTAAACAAATGACAAATTTTGAACAAAAAAACACAAATTATTATTTATAACTTTAAAAATAATTTGGGTACAAGTACCTAATATTAAACTTATTTAATTTCCAAATTATTATTTAGTATCATAATTCAAGTTATCATCATTGAACTAATTTACACAAATTAATATTTTGTCAAATTAAAAAAAATAATTTGGTTTAAGTACCTTATCATAAATGAACTAATGAACATAAATTATAAGTTAGTAACTTAAGAAAATGATTTTCCTAAGTATTTTTATCTAATAATTTAGTACATCCTAAAAAAATAATTTGGTCCAAATTATATCGTAAATTAACTATTCAATACGAATTGAATTACTAGGAGGCTGAGCCTTTCAAAATGATTGTAAATAAATGGTTTTAGCTTTGTAATAAAATTTATAAAAGCTTTGTATATAATTGTAAATAATTGTTGAAGAATGGTTTCAGCTTCAGGATCATTTCTATAAACGCTTTGTATATGATTGTATATAATTGTTGATAAATAGTTTCAGTTTTGTAATAGTCTTTATAAAGGCTTTTTATATCACTGTAAATAATTGTTGATAAATAGTTTCAGTTGTAATAGTCTTTATAAGGCTTGATATCCATGTAAATAATTGTTGATAAATAGTTTCAGTTTTGTAATAGTCTTTATAAAGGCTTTGTATATCACTGTAAATAATTGTTGATAAATAGTTTCAGTTTTGTAATAGTCTTTATAAAGGCTTTGTATATCACTGTAAATAATTGTTGATAAATAGTTTCAGGTTCGTAATAAGCGTTATAAAAGTTATGCATATAACTGTAAATAATTGTTGATATGCTTTTAGTTTTAGAACAATCTTTATAAAAACTTTGTACATGATTGTCAACAATTATTGATAAATATGTACATGATTGTCAATAACTGTTGATAAGTACTTTTAGTTTTAGAATAATCTTTACAAGGCATTCCCAAAAGGAAACATGACCTAGAATATCAATCCTTACCAAATACGACTGGAATATATCACCTTCCCTCCAACCTCCGTTTCAAGAGGTCAATCATTGCAGCTTCCCTCTTCCTCTTTCCCCGGGTTTATTGAGAAAGTGTTATTGAACTGGGAGGGCGTATTAATCCCCCCTTGTAATCCCTCGCGCAATCCGTCTATGTAAATCAGCTTCGTCCCGAGTTGCGAGTGAGCGACAACAGCCAAATGCAGGTGATTTCAATCAGGTCGAAAACACAATGACACGATTAGCATGAGATTAGTTCGGGAACTCAGGAAGAAGAAGACGAAGATGGAGAAGGAAGAAGAAGGTGGAGGAGGCGGAGGAGGAGGACGACGACGAGGAGGAGGTGGAGGAGGAGATGGAGGAGGAGGAGGAGTAGGAGGAGGAGGTGGAGGAAGGAGAAAAAAAAATGGGAGGAGGAGGAGGAGGTAAGGAGGAGGGGTGGAGGAAGAAAAAATTAAGAAAGGGAGGAAAAGGGAAAGGAAAACGGGGAACAAAACCTTGACCGGGAATTAGAGATGGGCAAGGTGTCTCATTTAGTTATCTATTATCAAAGTTTATGGAGAGAGAGAGAGAGAGAGAGAGAGAGAGAGAGAGAGAGAGAGAGAGAGAGGTGATTATTAGCTTGAGCTAGAGAACTGTCATTTAGTCATACTAATTGATTTTCTATTCATTTTTTACATTATTATTATTATTATTATTATTATTATTATTATTATTATTATTATTATTATTATTATTATTATTATTATTCAGAAAACAAACATTATTCGTATTAAACAAAACTACAAACCTCTTATTCCTTTCACATAGGACATGTCAGGGTTATTTCCCGTAAGTTGTAAGGAAATCCTCCCGTTGGGAAAGCATGGGATTTAAAATGACGGGTAACGAATTATCAGTTATTTTAAATTGTCAATTGTTGTAAAAAAAAAAAAAAAATTCTTCGATCACTGTCCTCCTACTTATCAGCCACTTCCTTCTCCCTCCTCTTGTCCATCTTGCGAATCAGGAAGAGGGTTACTTCATCAAGTCAGGTAAAGTAGGAAGCAACTGCTTCCTTGATTGTCCAAACTGAATCTGCATAAACGCCATGAAGAATATCGTGTCTTTTATTTATTTTTTTTTTCTCACAAGTAGATTCGTAAGACATGAACTTGCTTTCAGTCTCTCTTTATCAAAGACGATTTTTTTTCGTCTTCATCAGGTATTCATTGGCCTTTCTGTCAAGTCCTAGACATTGACAAGTCTTATATAGCAAACTCCCGGTCCTGTAGGACTTGAAGAGAAGCCAGAAGTAATAAATAAATAGATAGGAATCTTCTCTTAGTGACTTGCGTTAAGTCTAGCTGTTCTGTCTTGAAGGATTTGAAGAAATGGCCAGAGTCAACAAATAAATAGAAATCGTCTCTCAGCCTCTGAAACCAGTCAAAATATAGTAGTGATTCGCTTTAAATTTAACACTACGATTCTGTAAGATTTGAAGAAAAAGACCAAAATTAATCAATATAGCAGTAGGAACAAGTCAGAGCATGAGTTCCAGGGGAACCATTACATGTTTATGTACATAATAAATTGCGTTCAGCTCTGGGTAAAAAATTAACGGTTTATAAGTAAGATAAACCATTTATTGAAACAATGTTTTTAAATAGATAAAATTAATCATTAATGACTGGTTTCAGCATAGTTTTTCGATAAACAATTTGCAAGGCGGATAAACAATTAATATAGACAATATTATGAAACATCATTAAAAAACAATAGTTTGGTAATGGTTGCAGCTTCGAAATGGCCTCATGCGTCATCCTTGCTTTATTACTATTTGTAAAGACAATATTTTGAAATATCGTAAAATAAACAATTAATATAGATTATTTTCTGAAACATCATAAAAAAAAACAATAGTTTATTAATGGTTTCAGCTTCGTAATGATCTCAAGTGTCATCCTTGATTTATTACTATTCGGAAGAACAATATTTTGAAAAATCGTTAAATAAAGAATTAATAATGACAATTTTCTGAAACATCATAAAATAACAATAGTTTATTAATGGGTTTAACTTCGTAATGATCGTATTATTACGATTTTTAAGAACTAACATTTTGAAACGTCGTAAAAATTCACTTTTGATAAATGATTTCAGACTCGCAATCGTCTGCTTCTTCCTCGTTTTTATGAACAAAAAAGAGAATACCATTCCTTTATTTATTTCACACCTTATGGTATACGTATATACTATATATCCGGATGCATCTGTATATATATTTGTTAGACCTCACAGCAGTGTAATAAATATTCCGGACGCTGAGGAGAGTTTTGGGATGTAGCGAAAACGGGGGAAGAGTCATTCTCTGGTGAAAAGTGGTGATGGATGTTATTGCACCGAACTGGCACTAAAAACGAGAAATGGTAATTATGTTTGTTGCTGAAGAATATGAAGAGGAATCGTTTGAAAGAGAGAGAGAGAGAGAGAGAGAGAGAGAGAGAGAGAGAGAGAGAGAGAGTGAGAGAGAGAGAGAGAGAGACTTGTTTTTTTGTGCCATGCAGAGTCTGATCGTCTCCATAAAAAAAGAGATTATCTGTAATCATTTATTGTTTAGGCAAATTATCTGTGTTACTAAAGAAAATTGAGAGAGAGAGAGAGAGAGAGAGAGAGAGAGAGAGAGAGAAAGGAAAGGAAAAGGTTAGCACATAATATATATAGTATATATATATATATATATATATATATATATATATATATATATATATATATATATATGTGTGTGTGGTGTGTGTGTGTGTGTGTGTGTGTGTGTGAGTGTGTACGCGTTTATTTGGTTTGGTAATATCTACAGCTAAAACTCGATACTCAGGTGACGACTGGCTGATTATAAAAATGACTTTATTGTTTCCGAGAAAAATCAGGTATTGTTCGTCGGTACAAAATTAAATTCATATCATCACATAGAACATAATAATTAATCTGCAGGTCATGAATCGTAATTAATAAAAAAAAAAAAGGCCAGTTTTTATTTACCCTCTTTGTAAACAAGTTATTGACAAATACTTCCGCGGAAAAACATGAAACATGACAATTTGTTTTGTGAATGAACTTTGCACTTTGTCACATTTCCCCGTAAGGGTTTAGCGCCATCAGTGCACCTCATGCGATGCACTGTAGGCATTACTTATGGTTCTTTGTAGCTCCAGCCACTTTCATTCATTTTACTCTACCTCCGATCATATTCTCTGTCTTCAGTCATACTTTCCACCCTCTCCTAACAATTGTTTTACTCTTTATTCTCATTTTCTCTTTCCGCGCTGAATGACCTCATGGTTCCCAGCCCTTGCTTGGCCTTTGGTCTAAACCTTGTATTCCAAACCGAACTTTATCACACTATTTATCCAAAAACAGATATTATTATATTTTTTTTTTTTTTTGTTTTTTTTTTTTTTTTTTTTTTTTTTTGCTCTATCACAGTCCTCCAATTCGACTGGGTGGTATTTATAGTGTGGGGTTCCGGGTTGCATCCTGCCTCCTTAGGAGTCCCATCACTTTTCTTACTATGTGTGCCGTTTCTAGGATCACACTCTTCTGCATGAGTCCTGTATCTACTTCAGCCTCTAGTTTTTCTAGATTCCTTTTCAGGGATCTTTGGATCGTGCCTAGTGCTCCTATGATTATGGGTACGATTTCCACTGGCATATCCCCCATATCCTTTTATTTCTATTTTCAGATCTTGATACTTATCCATTTTTTCCCTCTCTTTCTCTTCAACTCTGGGTGTCCCATGGTATTGCGACATCAATGAGTGATACTTTCTTCTTGACTTTGTCAATCAACGTCACGTCTGGTCTGTTTGCACGTATCACCCTATCCGATCGTCCTTATACCATAGTCCCAGAGGATCTTTGCCTGATCGTTTTCTATCACTCCTTCAGGTTGGTGCGTCGTACCACTTATTACTGCAAGGTAGCTGATGTTTCTTGCACAGGCTCCAGGGTGTAGGGCTTTTGCCACTGAATCATGCCTCTTTTTGTACTGGTTCTGTGCAAGTGCCGGGCATTCGCTTGCTATGTGGGTTTATGGTTTCATTTTTCGTATTGCACTTCCTACATATGGGAGAGATGTTATTTCCGTCTATCGTTCTTTGAATATAATCTGGTCTATGGTTCTTAGGGCCTGATCTTGTGCCGCTGTTATCATTCCTTCAGTTTCCTTCTTTAGCTCTCCTCTCTGTAGCCATTGCCATGTGTCATCGCTGGCTAGTTCTTTAGTCTGTCTCATGTATTGTCCGTGCATTGGTTTGTTGTGCCAGTCCTCTGTTCTGTCTGTCATTCTCATGTCTCTGTATATTTGTGGGTCTTCGTCTACTTTTTATTAGTCTTCTTCCATGCACTCTTTAGCCACTCGTCTTCCCACTGGGTTTTCAGATATTGCCCAGTGCTCTGTTCTGCATTTCCCTTTCCAGTTCTTCTCTTTCTGTTGGGGAGAGCCAGTTCTTTTTCTTTATGTTTCTTACTTGGTCTGCCAGCCTCTGCTCTGTTTGGGGGGTGTTATTCCTCTCATTCCAGATGTTGACCAATCTTCTTCTATATCCTCTCTCCGTCGGGTTGCTTCTGATATACATCTCCATATTTCCCTATTTTCTTCTCTTGTCCATTTCTTCCTTTTTGCTTCTGTAGCTCCAATCTCAGGCTGTTGATGACTGTCGTTGTGGTGATCAGTTGCTGGATGACGACCTCCAAGTACCTGACCGTCTTCCCCTTCAATTGGGTTGAATACCTGGTTGCCGGACGAAGCTCCTCTGTTGCCAGAGGTTCCATTTACGTCGTTGTCGTTTATTCCTTCATTTCTTTCCATCATTGCTGATTTTGCTATTTAACCCATAGCTGGACCCTACCCCATCAGGGATAGGTACTCATTTACAGCTGAGCAGACTGAGGAAATTATGGTAAGATCCTTTCCCAAGGAATCAACGCCGAGGAGAGCGGTCACCCATCCAACGACTGACCAGCCCCAATGTTGCTTAACTTGACTTAAGGTCCTTATTGCCAGCGACCGACTAACCCACCTCCTTCCACGGCGCCTACTTATTATTATTATTATTATTATTATTATTATTATTATTATTATTATTATTATTGTGTTCTATCGGGTCCACAATAATAAAAATGTTAAAGGTTCGTGTATAATCTATAAACCCTTTAAAAACAAGCATTCGAACCCTTCTCTGGGTTTTGGCTGAAAATGAACCCAGGGAAGGGTTCGAAAGCTTTTATAAAATGTCTATAAAATTATACTCGAACTTTTAACGTTTTTATTATTGTGGACCCCTTAGAACATTGTGTAAAACTCTCTTGATAGAGAGTTTTATCCTATTGTTGTTATTATTATTATTATTATATTATTATTATTATTATTATTATTATTATTTAAAAGATGAGCCCATTTAACATAGAACAAGCCCACCAAAGAGACCACTGACTCGAAATCAAGCTTCCAAAGAATATTAAGGTGTTCATGAAAACAAAGTAACAGAAGGTGATGGGAAATACAGAAAGAGGAGATCAGTCGTTAGAAAAACATAATAAATCAAAAGATGAATATGATAATAATAAATTTAAGTCAAATATAAAGGAAAACAAGTCGAATTTGTTGTCGTTTTATCTTGAAATAAAACTGTTCCCCGAACATCATTTTCTCTGCCTGGCTGTCCCCAGCTATTAAATTCCTTCCTCACGTCAGAATTCATCCACCTACCCCCAACCCCCTCCCATTTCACCCCCCACCCCCACCCACCCACCCACCCACCCACCCACCCCGACCCACGTCGAGAGAAGCCGTGTGACGAGAACATTCATTGTAGATTAAAACTCGGCTACCGTGACCCTGTGATGTCACCTCGATAGTTCCATTAGTTTTGCTATACGCGTCTTAGGCTATGAGGAATTTCCCCCCATCCTACGAGGGAGGTTAAGAAGTTACAAGAGGATAGGAGATATAGAGAATTTGATGATGATAACAATGATTTTTTGAATGCCTTTTCCCCAATCTTTGATATCTAATATATCTATTAATATATATATATATATCTATATTATATATTATATAGATAATATATCATTATCTTATATAGTTTATATATATCTTATATTATATATATATATATATAAATATATATATAGATATATATATAGATTATATATATTATATATAATTATATATATATATGTATGTTATATATCTATATAATAGATATTAGTATATATATATATCTATATATATCTATATATATATATATGATATAGATATAGATATATTATATATATATATATATATATATATATTATATATATATGATATAGATATATATATCTATATATGTATGTATATATATATATATATATACTATCCTTCTACTAATATATATATATATTACTTATATATTATAATAATAGATGATATAATCTAGATATATATCTAGTATATATCTATATATATCTATATATATATAGGATATATATATATATTGATATATATATATATTAAATATTATATATAGCTATATAGAGATAAGATATATAGATATAATAATAATAATATATATCTATATATGTATATATATATATAAATTTAATTATATATATAATATTTATAATATATTATATAATATATTTATATTCTAGTATATATATTATTATATAAATATAATCATATTATCCTATATCTATATATAGTTATATATATATATATATTATATATATAATATATATACATATATATATATATTATAACTATATATATATCATATATATATATGTATATTATATCATAGAGATATATATAGGATATATAGATAGATAGATAAGATATATATATAAGATATAATATATATTATATTATATATATACATATATATATCTATATATATATGTATGTATATATATAGATATATAGTATATTATATATATGATATAATATATGAAATATATATCTATATATACCTATAGATATATATATATAGTATATTATATATATATATATAGAATATATATATGGTATATATATAGATATATATATATATATAGATATATATCTTATATATATATATTATAATATATATCTATATATATATATATATATATATATATATGATATATATCTCTATATATTCTCTATATCTATATCTATATATATATATATATATATATATATAGATATATATATGTGTGTGTGTAGTGTGTGTATATGATAGAATAGATATATATATATATATATAACTATATACTATATATATATATATATATAGATATATCTATATATATATATATAGGTCTATATATATATATATATATATATATCTATATATATCTATATATATATATACCATCTATATATATAGATATATATATATAGATTATATATATATATCTATATATATATATATATAAATATATATATATATATAGATATATGTATATATTGTCTATGCTATATATACATAATAGATTATATTATTGTTTATATTGTGGTGTATAATATATATACTATATTAAAAATATATATAATATTATATAATATTATCTATACTAACATATATTATAATATTATATGTATGTATGTATATATATGTTTATTAATATATATATACATCTATATAATATATAGATATAATTTTTTAAAAATATAAAAAATGTAAATTTGTATATATATGTTTAATAATATATAACATTACACATATATATATATATATATATAAATATATAAATAAGGTTTTTTACCACGAAGGAAAAAAATGATAAAGCGAGATAGCCAAGTACTTTCGGTCCTGTTCGGACCCTTTACTGAGGCAAACTGATTTTACAAAGAACAACATAGTCAAAAGAAGGCTTAATATACAAACTGACACTACCAGATTAGCCATAAGGGCGTTTTTCACTCTACAGAAAGGAGGAGCCGCCAGAGGCTAGTCACACCTTGAAAGTAACCCTTTATCTCCTCTCCTTTCAAACTTATATATGGAATTTTTTGAGAGACTACACCTCCAGAATATCACACTTATCCCCATAAAATGGTACCGATATGTCGATGATATCTTAGTAGTCTTACCTGGTGGTATCGATGTAAATGATTTACTGTCTAAATTGAATAATTTGTGCCATGCCACCATAAAATTCACTGTTTGAAATTGAAAATAACAATGTCATCCCTTTCTATGATGTATTAATTCATAGAGAATCTTTCCAATGCAAATTCAGTATTTATAGAAAACCCACAAATAATTTAACATATGTACATTTTTATTCTGGCCACCATCTTAATATTGAAATTTCAATTTTTTCTTCTATGTTCCTACGTGCTTTGCGTATCACGAGTCCACAATATCTGGACCAAGAAATAGAATACATAAAAAAGATAGGAAAAGATCTCTGCTACCCACCTAATTTAATTGATTTATGTTATCAAAAAGCTCACAAAAAGTTTTATAATGTTGCTATTAATGAAAAAGAAATGCCTAAAAATGTTCTTAGCTTACCTTATTTTCGTGGATTTGAAACCATAAAATCAATATTTAAATCGTTTAATGTTAATGCAGTGTTCTCTTATAACAATACCTTTAAAGATATGCTAATTAAGAATAGTCCCATAACAAATAACAACATCATTTACAAAATTCCTTGTAAGGATTGCCCTTCGTTTTACGTTGGTCAGTCAAGTAAAAATTTATGTGTACGTATAAAGCAACATATGTATTCAGTTAGAACAGCCCAGACTTCAAATGCACAGTTTATCCATCTGAGTGAAAAATCTCATTGTATTAATTGGGGTGATACCTCGGTAATTGCTAGATCTAATGATTATGTTTCAAGAAATTTACTGGAATCGGCAATTATACAAATCACTAATAAAAACAACCTAAATCTTAGTCTGGGAATGTACCATTTGGACCCATATATTTGTAAGATGTTTATGAAGGACCTTAAAATAAATGAACAACTAATAAATTAGTCCCACATGTATATAGTTATTATTTTCTTTCTCTCTCTCTCTCTCTCTCTCTCTCTCTCTCTCTCTCTCTCTCTCTCTCTCTCTGGTTCGATATTCTCTCTCCCTCTTTCTCTTGCTCGATATATATATATTTATATTTTCTTTCTTTTCATTAATAATCATTTTTGTTGGGAAAATTTGTGTAAAAATTCATGATATTAAATTGTATATGCTCCCGTGTTTTTTAAAAAATGTACTGTTTTCTGGAAGAATCACTTTTTACTGCGGGTATCCTTCAAGGTGTGGCTAGCCTCTGGCGGCTCCTCCTTTCTGTAGAGTGAAAATCGCCCTTATGGCTAATCTGGTAGTGTCAGTTTGCATATTAAGCCTTCTTTTGACTATGTTGTTCTTTGTAAAATCAGTTTGCCTCAGTAAAGGGTCCGAACAGAACCGAAAGTACTTGACTATCTCGCTTTTTCATTTTTTTCCTTCGTGGCAAAAAACCTTTATTTATACATAGCATCACGTTTTATATACTTCGTGATCAAGTTATTCATATATATATATATATATATATATATATATATATATATATATATATATATATATATATATATATATATATATGTATATATATATATATATATCATATACCTATATTGAGCATATATATATATATATATATATTATATATATATATATATATATATATATCTATATACATATTATATATATATATATATATATATATATATATATATATATAAAGATGAAAAGGCCCATAGAACACTATACATGTTGTAACCATTCATTTCGAATACCAATACTCCTGTATTATATTCCTCATAACTGGCGAAATATGGACAAATGAAAGGTGACAAGATCATTCATTAGGCACTTGCAGGTGTGACAATACTTGTAGATAATTCTGTCACCTGTCATGTTTGTCCATATTTCACCAGGGATCAGGAACACAGAAGTATTGTTATTCGAAATACAAGATTGTTTCGTGTATGTAGTGTATTTAAGGGCATTTTTTATCTAAATAGCTCAGGTTATAGTAAAGGACTTTCCCATACATGTATGTATGCATGTATGTATGTATTCATTATGTATATATGTATATATATATATATATATATATATATATATATATATATATAATATGTATATATATATGTATGTATATATACAAATATATATATACATATTTATGTTTAGATATATAAATGAATGTATTTCATATATGTACATGTATATTTACATATAGTACATATCATATACCTTTAGAGAGAGAGAGAGAGAGAGAGAGAGAGAGAGAGAGAGAGAGAGAGAGAGAGAGAATTGTCTCAGATGTCCCTCCCCAGTGGACAATTAATCTCAGTTTCTCCACTTCCTTTTCCTTGTGGGAAGGACTAAACTTCCTGATAGGATACCAATGATTCCTTTCCTCTATAATGGGAAAGGATGAGGGTACTATCCCCCTCTCCCCCTCCCCGGCCCCCATCCCCATCCCCAACCAACACCCCTCCCTTTCCTACATAAAGGGAGTCTTTAGGCCTCATCCATCATTGGGAGGAAGCAACCCATTCCACTTTCATATACAGGAGAGAGAGAGAGAGGGGGGGGAGAGAGGGGCAAGGGAGGGAAAGTAAATGAGAGGGAGAGGGTGGTAGAGAGAGTGGGGAGGGGAAGAGAGAGAGAGAGAGAGAGAGAGAGAGAGAGAAGAAATTGATAGAGAGAGAAAGAGAGAGAGAGAGAGAAATAACGAATGAAATAGAGAGAGAGAGAAAGAAAGAGAGGGATAAAGAATAAAAGAGAGAGATAGAAAGAGAGAGAGAGAGAGAGAGAGAGAGAAAATAGGAGAGAGAGAGAGAGAGAAATAAAGAATAAAAGACGAAGAGAGAGAGAGAGAGAGAGTAATAAACTGAGAGAGACAGGAGAGACAGCCAGAGAGAGAATGGGAGAGAGAGGGAGAGGAAGAAAGAAAAAAGTTAGAGAGAAAAATAAAGAGAGAGAGAGAGAGAGAGAGAGAGAGAGAGAGAGAGAGAGAGAGAGATTCCCTCTCCTCTTTCGACATAAAAATGATGGGATTTCGTCAGTTTCCTGTTAGGCAGGCTTCCTTATGAAAGCATTCATCTCACGTTAAACCACTTCATTTCTGTTCCCCGAGTACTAACGACAGTGAGCTACAATTAAATAAAATTAAAAAAAAAAAAAAACATTTTAAAACGTTTTCTAATATTGTTCTTTTCTATTCAGCCTTATCCAGAGAGAAGGTTAATTAAAGATGCGTTGTTGGCCGACTGGCGGAGGAACTCTCTGAGTTAACCCAAAATGGTTTTGCGCTCTATCACAGTCCTCCACTTCGACTGAGTGGTATTTATAGTGAGCAGTTCCGGGTTGCATCCTGCCTCCTTAGGAGTCCATCACTTTTCTATCTATGTGCGCCGTTTCTAGGATCACACTCTTCTGCATGAGTCCTGGAGCTACTTCAGCCTCTAGTTTTTCTAGATTCCTCTTCAGGGATCTTGGGATCGTGCCTAGTGTTCCTATGATTATGGGTACGATTTCCACTGGCATATCCCATATCCTTCTTATTTCTATTTTCAGATCTTGATACTTATCCATTTATTACTATTATTATTATTATTATTATTATTATTATTATTATTATTATTATTATTATTATTATTATTTAGAAGACGAACCCTATTTATGTAGAAGAAACCCATCACAGCTTCCAAAGATCATTGTGTTTATCTGAAAGATGTAACAGAATGTAACGGGACATACAGCAAGAAAGAAGAGATCACTTATTAGAAAAATTAATTAACAATTTCATAAGTAGATAAAAATATAAATAATGAGAATTGTATCGATTCAATCGCATGACATCCTCAATAAGCAGACTGTTAAGACTTACAAAAAGATAGTATTGCTTTGTGAGACGATTATTTGCCTTTGAATACAAATCCTAGTCTAAGGGACATAATAATCTGAAGGGATAGGTTTCAGCAAGGGTAGTTTATATCAATAAAGTTATAAAAATGAAATAAAACAATAATAGTGAAAATAACCAGAGGTCTCTAAGGCGCTCTGTTGTTATTCGCCCGGCTCCTGTTAAACGAAGATTGAAGAGGAACTCCCTTCCTGATTACTGACCCGTATTTCTTGCCCTTTCTTTGTCTTTTCTTTTTGTATTTGTTTGTTGCTTTCATTTGTTCCTTTGGGTGTTCTTTTTTTAACCTAAAACTTAAGCTGTTGCTTTATACATTTTCGTTCCTTATTCTATGCATATTCATTTTTATTTCATTCTTTTCATTTTTTCCATGATCATTCATTCCAACCTAAGGATCAAGTTGTTTCTTTAATACATTTTTATTTTTCATTATTCTACGCCTATTCCTTCTTCTTCTTCTTCTTCTTCTTCTTCTTCTTCTTCTTCTTACTTTGGGTATTCCTTCCAACATGAGTCTTAGGTTGTTCCTTATATATATTTTTTTTTGTTTATTATTCAAAAGCATTTTTCTATTTAATGAGTTAATTCCTCTGTTCATCTTCCTACGTACGAATCAAGTAACCATCGTTTGAATAATTCTTACGATTATCACTGTACACCTCATTTCTATCTGTCTAAGTATTTATCTATCTGTCCTAATACTTTCAGGGAAACTATCCCACCTAATTGTCCCTAATTTCAGGGAAAGTCCCTGAAATAATATCATGATATCATTACTTTCAGGTCCGTCCGATTATCTTTTATCCCTAGATTCAAGGAAAATTCCCTGAGTGTTCATCCTTTTCTTGAAGCTAGTATCCTATATCATTATTCCTTCTAAGTCCAAACCCACATTCACATCCTAACCCTAAATAGCAGTAGAATATATACATACACACACACACACACACACACATATATATATATGTATATATATATATATATATATATATATATATATATATATATATATATATATATATATATATATATATATACTTCCTCAATATTTTTAATTTTTTCTTATTTTCTTAATTATTGCCTCACTTCACTTTCTTCTTCTATAATCATCTGATTTTATTTCCCGATTTTCACGATTAATATTTATTTTCTCTGAGGGTTTCTTGTAGTCAAATGTAGTGAATATAATGGACAGTGGAAAAAAGTGTAAGACTGAACCAAAGGTTCCCTAACGGTAGACAAATATACAGTTTCCTTCATATTACATATATTAATGTATATATATATCATATATATATATATATATATATAAATGTCTATATATAATTTCGTTTAAAATGAATAGTATTGTTATATATATATATATATCTTACTATATATATATTTATATATATATATATATATATATATATATAAATGCGTATATATATGATCACGCTCAAGTGAATAGTATCGAGACATCATACATATGCAAGACCTCTTGAATTCACCCCCAGGTGAGAGATACAGACTTC
>NC_061087.1:106231501-106241501 GCF_015104395.2 Macrobrachium nipponense | reverse complement strand
AGGTCACCCCCGCTGATAATCTTCCTTTAATCTTCTTAAGCGTTGGTTGAATGAAAATCTTGTCGATCACATCTGAGTCCCATGCTCCTTTTGAGATGTTCATTAACTGCCTCTCTTTTATTAAGGCCGATTCCATCATTTGACTCTTGTACCGGCAGTTGCTGCTATAAATTATATGTTACAAATTCCAGTTTATTCTACGGTTATGTTCATTTATATGATTGAAAATAGCTGAGTTCTATTGTCCATACCTACCTGACCATTTGTGTTGTATTAATCTCTGGGGAAGTGATTTTCCTGTAAATCCAATGTAAGTTTGGTCACAGTCCTGGCATGGGATTTCATAAACCCCGGTGTCCTTGGGGGATGTCTTTTGTTGGATGTTAATCAGGGATTTGGCTAAGGTGTTTGGGTAAGTAAATGCAAAAGGGTTAGATTTTCCGAGGGTCTGAGTCACCGTCTTAATTCTGTCCAGGTGAGGAATTTTTATTTTATTGTTGGGTGTCTCTCTGGTCTTGTCTTGAGGGGGTCGGTAGAAAATTACGTTTGCTTTGTGAATTGCTTTCTCAAAATATATGGTCAGGATACTTTAAAGACGAAAGTTGCTTACGAATTAGTTCAAATTCTTTTTCCAGGAAATCTGGGGAACAAATTCGTAAGGCTCTTAAGAACAGATTGCTGGCTACACCTATCTTGATAGCAATGTCATGATAGCTAAAGTGGCGAATGCATGAAAGTGAGAACGTTGGTTTCCTGTATATGGTAAATTTGTATTCTGTCGTGTCTCTGATTATTAAAACATCAAGAAGAGGAATTTTGTTGTCTGTATCCCATTCAACTTTAAATTTGATGCTGGGCACTAATGCGTTTAATTTTGAAAGGAATTCATTAAAACTGCACCACCTATTATCCCAAAATGTAAGAATATCATCTACATATCTCATCCACAGCATGTTTTTGGGTTTTATTGCATTCATTACTGTAGTTTCAAAGTATTCCATGTACAGATTGGCTAAAAAAGGACTTACAGGACTACCCATACTACATCCGAATTTTTGCTTCTAGAATGATTCCCCGAATGAAAATACGTTATTAGATGCACATAATTCAACTAACTTTATTATTTTGTCAAGCGCCAATGGGAAATGATCTGAATAGGGGATAATCAAAAACTGAAGAACGTCCTGTACTGGTACTTTTGTAAACAGGGAATCTACGTCAAGGCTTAAAAGTTTTATGTTGTGAAGTGGTATATGTGCTCTGAATTTGTGACAAAAATCTTCCGAATGTTTAATGTGACTGGGAGAGAAAGTGCCTAAAATAGGGGAAAGGAGGCCAGCTAACCATTTTGAAATTTTGTAATTGAAAGCTCCGGCATAGAAACGATGGGTCTGAATGGAAGATTGTCTTTGTGAGTTTTGGGAAGGCCATAAAAGTAGGGAAGTTTAGGATTAATTACTTTCAATTTCTCTAATAGTTCAATACTCTTTTTGTCTTGGCCAATTAAGCTTACTTTCCGAAAAAATTCTGTGGGGACGTTTTGGAGGGGATTTTTCGTCAGTTTCAAAGAGAAATTCTCTCTCTCTCTCTCTCTCTCTCTCTCTCTCTCTCTCTCAAATAAGACTAGAAATACCTTCTAAGGACAAATTCAAATTCCCGTCACTTCAATTTACTTCAAATTCACTAACCATTTTGTATAACCTGAGCCAGTCTTAACCAACCCTTTTATAAAAAGACATGACTAAAGATACTGTGAAATGTTATTGTGATTAATTTTATATATTTTGTATATTTCCTCTGCATAAAAAATTTTTTGTGCCTAATTAAAGAGATTTTATATATGTTATTGGTATATTTCCTCTCTATATATTTTTTCTCTACCAGATTAAAGAGCTTCTTTTTATCATATATATATGTGGTATATATATATATATAATATATATATATATATATATATATATATATATATATATATATATGTATATATATATATATATATATATATGAATATGTATATATATATATATATATATATATATATAGATATATGTATATATATATATATATATATCTATATATATATATATATATATATAGTATATATATATATAGTATATATATATATATATATATATATATGTATATTATTATATATATATATATATATATATGTATATATATATATATATATATATATATATATATACATATATATATATAATATATATATATATATATATATATATATATATCGATCCTTCCGGTGATTTTCTATCTGGTTAAAAGAGATCTTATAACTATTATATTTTTTCTCTCCACGAAAAAAAGTTTTTTGTGCCTAATTAAAGCGGTTTTATATAGTTTATTGGCATATTTCCTTTCTATATAATTTTTTTCTGTACCGGATTAAAGAGATTCTTTTTATTACATATATATTTCCTCCCGATTATTTTTTTTTTTTCCGGTTAAAAGAGATTTTATGAATTCTATATTTTTTTCTCTCCATAAAAATTGTTTTTCCTGAGCGAATTAAAGAGACGAACGGCTCCTCGTAACTTGTGACTCCCAAAGAACCGATGTCGTGGAGGGTCTTAAGCTTTCCCAAAAGGCCTCGAGATTTTCTTTCATTTAGATAATGGCCTCTTGATGCAGTCACTGGGTGATAGGGGCAGAAGGAGATCAGATTTCAAACGTGTTGAAAACAAGTCACAAGTGTGTTGAAAATAAGACACAAATTTGTTGAAAACAAATCAGAAATATGTTTAAAATAAGTCACTAACATGTTGAAAACAAATCAGAAACATGTTTAAAATAAGTCACAACCATGTTGAAAAGAAGTAACAAACATGTTGAAAACAAATCAGAAACATGTTGAAAATAAGTCACAAACAATTTGAAAAACAAGTCAGAAACATGTCGAGAATAAGTCAAAAACATGTTGAAAAGAAGTCACAAACATATTAAAGACACATCTCAAACATGTTGAAATCAAGTCACAAACACATTGAAAACAAGTTACAAATATGTTGAAGACAAGTCACAAACAGGGGTGAAGACAAGTCACAAACAGGTCTGAAGATAAGTCACAAACAGGTGTAGAACAAGTTACAAATATGTTGAAGACAAGTCACAAACATGTTGAAGACACATCTCAAACATGTTGAAATCAAGTCACATACAGATTGAAAACCAGCCACTAATATGTTGAAGACAAGTCGCAAACAAGGCTGAAGGAAGTCCCAGACAGTTCTGAAGATAAGTCATAAACATGCTGAAAATAAGTCACAAACAAGAATAGAACAAGTCACAAATATATTGAAGACAAGTCACAAATAGGGCTAAAGACAAGTTACAAACAGGTCTGAAGACATGTCACAAACATGTTGAAAATAGTTCACAAACGTGTTGAAAAAAGTCACAAACAGGTGCAGAACAATTCACAAATATGTTGAAAACAAGTCACAAAAAGGCTTAAGTTAAATCACAAACTCATTGAAAATAACTCACAAACAGGTTGAAAACAAGTTGCAAATAGGTTGAAGACAAGTCACAAAAAGATTGAAGCCAAGTTACAGACAGGTTGAAGACAAGCTGCAAACAGGCTAAAACCAAGCAACAAATAAGCTGATAAGTCACAAAAATGTAGAAAACAAGTCGCAAGCAGGCTGAAAACAAGTCATATACAAATTGAAAACAAACCACAAACGGGCTGAAAACAATACACGAACAGAATTATTTTTTTTATGCTGGTAAAGATATGCTTTCAAATTGCTAAATAGGATACTAATAATGGTGTCTACAGCAACATATGACCTACATATTTCATGTATATTAATCTATGAAGTATATTAATACATTTTTCTTTGAACTGTAATGCTTAATAGACATTATCCTTTTTGCATATAGATGTGAAATAACATTTCAGCCATTTTTCCCAAAAACTTGCAAATATCCAAGAATCTTCCGCGTCCTCAAAATCATCCGTATTATCAATTTGTCATCATTGAGGTTTACGAACGATTCTCTCTCTCTCTCTCTCTCTCTCTCTCTCTCTCTCTCTCTCTCTCTCTCTGGCCGAAAATAAAGCCCACTCGGTTCTAAGTTATTTATAAATCAGGAAGAAATGTGACTTTTAGTCGTACGTTTTTCCACGCAAATGCTCCCCCTGGTGCAGCTCTCTCTCTCTCTCTCTCTCTCTCTCTCTCTCTCTCATCGCCATCTTTACTTTCTCCAATTTCTATCTTCTGCCTCCTTTTTGCTTTTATCTTTCGAATTTCCTTTCATTTGCGATATCATGACTTTTAGTGTCTGTCACACTTCCTCCTATTCCCTTGTCATTCATATATATCCATCATTCTCCTCTTACTCACATATTCATCAATATTGATCATTTTCCTATTCCTTACATAGTCATGAATATTCATCATTTATCATACAATCTTCCCAGGTGTATTTCATGTAATTCGCTTCGAATTAAAGGACGTATTTCAACTGAGTCGCTTTCGATATAAAGTGCCTTTGGATTAAGTGCCGCGTCTTACTTAATTCGCTGAAGATTAGATGGCGCATTCATTTATCATCATCTCTTTCCTTCAGTCCTTTCCTATTCCACCCTTCTCATCTCATCCTACCTTTCTTAAGTCCCTCTGACGAAAGCAGGAATCATAAACAAGACGAAGGATAATTCTCACTTAAGGTTATGCTGACATACACCTGTACAGGTGTTTCGATCTGTGTTTCACACATCACGTTCACGACACCTGTAACTGGGTGGGGGTGGTGGGGTAAGGGGGACTTCCACTCCCCCACAGGTCCCCTTCCTTTACTTTGCTCTTGTGACGAGGGAAACAAACAGTGTTTGAATGTGAAAACGGAAATTAAATGCTGGGCAATTGGAAGGGGAGGAAGTATGCATTCTTTTATGTATGTATGTATGCATGTTTGGATATATATGCATATATTATACATGTGTGTGTGTGTTTGTGTGTGTGTCTACATATATAAGTGTATTTTTTTACTAATTTGTTTCGTGAGTTAATGATCTCTGTTTTGTCATGCGTTCCCCATTAAAAACCTTCAAAATACTATTTTGAGCTTACATCAAGCTTTAGAAACTTATGACCTTAAAACGTTCTATCCTGATGTAAAAATAAAATTATCAAAAACCAATCACTTCTGATTCACGCCTAGTAAGGTTTGCTGTTTCAACTTTCCAACCAAGTTTTAATTACCTATGAACAAACTTAATGGGCTTCATTTGCATTTAAAGATTAAACAGAATTGGAAATTCCATAATCTTTCTCTTTTGCTGCATAAATTCATTAGGTGAGAGAGAACAAACTCTTGTTACGTCAATAGACAACTAACTTTAATCTGCTGATTAAGATTATTTTAAGTAACTCTTGAAAATAAAGGTAACGTATCTTGGAACTATTCAGAGTTGAGATGATAATCTGGTATTGATCGTAGATTTCTCGCCTACACGAATGAAATATGCCCCTTTCTTAAACAAAATCTTTTAGTAGTTTTATCTTGGCTACAACTAACGTGTAGATTAGTTTGCCTAGGGCAGCAGTTGTAGAATCTTCTGATCTCCAAATGTTTAAGAGAGGAATGAATTTATCCCTGCTCTCTGCTGCTGCCGACGTCTTCTGAATTCAGGTGTATCAATTCACATTTATTGATGATAATTTTATCATATGATTTATTTATCTCATTTTCATCACCTTTTCCTGTAACTTGTTCCTTTCTCTCTCTGTAGGTTGATTACCTTTGGAGCCCTCCTGGGTTTATTATAGTCTTTTGACAGTACCCATAAGAGTGTCCAATGGAAAGTGGCTGGCCACTAAGTGGTCAGCCAATTAGCGGTCAGTCGATTAAAAAGTGTCCGATGAGCGGGCAGCCCTGTCGTTGTCCATTTTTAGTGGCTTGTCTGCTGTCTTCCATACAGACAAGCGAGTTCCATTTTTCTATTTTAATGGCCGGCCACTTTCCACTAAAATCGTCTCGTGTGCAGGGGGAGCCTTGAAGACAGAAAGAAAAATAAAAACTTAAAATCAGAAAGAAAAAGAAAAACTAAGTTGAAACTCGAAGCAATATTTGTCCGTCTAGTGTTACTGAATACTCAAAAATCACAGAAACATAATAAATAATTTAGCATATATATTCTGGTAATCAGGACATGCCATTAATATTCAAAATTTAAATTATGTCTTGAATATTCATAAGAGATTTATAGATTTATTCGTTGCCATTAGTAACGATTCTGGTATAAGAAATAATTTACAGATTAGGAGAATGTGCTCTGAAAGGTCATTCGGTCGTGTGAATCAAATATTTTCATTTCCACAAAGATTTAAAAGCATTTCTGGGTTTGAGTGTCTTGAGTTTAAACGACTTGTGGCTTAAACAGCCCTCGTGAACTATGCACATGAGCAGCTATTCCTTTTATCTGATATACTCAGTAAGATATTTGTAATAATCAAATATCTTATCTATACTCTTATATCTTACTATAATGGGTGTTATGTCTGTCCGTCCGTCTGTCATTCAATCACGGCCAAATGGGTGGTCCGTTGGGCATGAAACTTGGCAAGGTTATAGTGGGGACCCTTGAGATGGTTCATAATGGGGTTTCATCCTATCTCTAATGCCCCCTCCGAAGGGGGTGGGAGTGAGAAGGGATTCCCTGAAATGGAGCTGGTTCTGCCCGTGGGACGGGGCTGGTTATGCCCGTAGACTTATAACTGGTTCACTTAAGGTAGATTCTTGGGTGATCCCTATGCCTACGAGACGTTAGTTTGGCGGCCGCTGATTGGCTGGGAGCTGCCTACCTCCCGGTACCAGCCAATCAGCGGCCACCAAACAAACGTCTCGTAAGAATAAGGCTCATCCGAGAATCTACCTTAAGTGAATCAGTTATAGTTACTTTACGAATTTCTGTAAATGACATGTTCTGCTAACCAGTTTCATCTCACATAACCTTTTATTATTCCTTTACTAACCCTCCCATATCTCATCATTACCTTTATAGTATCTCGTTTAATGTACTGCATTTATTTATTTAATACGCACATTTCATTATCTCAACACTTGTTCATTTTAAAACCATCTTGCTACTCCTTCATACCAAAAACCAATCACAGCTGACTTTGTGGCCCCTTCCTTGAATTTTACATACTGCCTCTTCTAATGGTGTCTCTGTTCCTCTTGATTACTCGTTATGAAACAGAAACTTACCCGACATTACTATATCAACTTTCAATTCAGAACTTTTTATATATATTGATACGTATATACATACTATGTACATATATATATATATATGTGTGTGTGTGTGTGTGTGTGTACACTATACATATATATATATATATAAATATATTTATTTATATAATTATACATAAGGAATATTATATATATATATATATATATATATATATATTACATTGTGTGTGTATGTTATATATATACATAAATATACACATATATATACATATACATATATTCATCAACAATAAGTCACCAAACAGCCCGTGAGAAATATGTACGTAAATAGCCACATGAAAGGTGAAAGATTAAAGACCAGGTCCCAAGTGCTTTCGTGTATTACGTACACTTTTTCGGGGTACAAAGTAAAATAAATAAACAGAAACAGAAACAAGGAAATTTCACAGAACAAAGATCAAAGCCATTAATAAGCAAATTATCATTACAAATTGTCACTACCAAACAAGTCAGAATACTTTAAAAGTGCTTAAGAACTGAAACTGCAGTTAGTATAACAGGCTGTTGCTAAAAGGTGACATTCTATTTCCCTACTATTTTATAAACAAGGCAACTATCCAATTTTAGAAGACCTGAACTCAGATTCATAAGTTGACCGTTAAAATGCTTAATAAAGGCAGATTCAATTATGTTTCTTTTTACAATATGGTTACAAAATATTACCTCAGATGCATTTTTCCAGTCTGTACTATGGTTAAAATCATTCATGTGTACAAATAAAGCACTTGTCGATTGACCTTGTTCTAACACAGCCAGCACAAGGAATCGTGTAAATACAGCCACTTGTTTGTTTTGGGGAATTACGCACTATGATATTTTGAAGCGTTCCTGAATTTTTGTAGACAACATTTATCTTGAAAGTTTTTAGTGATTTCTGAATAAAAGAAAGATTTACATATATTCATATAAAACAAAACTCCTTCATACACCAAACGTTTATATCCTTGCTCGCTTAGCCCCCGCCCCCTCCTCCTCCTCCTCCTCTCTCTCTCTCTCTCTCTCTCTCTCTCTCTCTCTCTCTCTCTCTCTCTCTCTCTCTCGGTTTTTTTTTTGCTCCTGACTGATCTTACTCGTCTTTTTATAATCTCTCTCTCTCTCTCTCTCTCTCTCTCTCTATCTCTCTCTCTCCCTCCTCGTCTTCATTTACTCGTCCTCCTCTTTCTCTGTCTCTTTCATTACTCTTCCTTGTCTCTTTCCTCTTCCTCTTTCCCTCCTGTTATTCTATCTCCTTTTTATTATCCCCTTCCATCTTCCTCTTTTCTCCTCTCTTTCCTTCCTTCTTCTAACTACCTCCTCCCCCTTCTTCTTCTTTTTTATTTCTTCTCCTTCCTTATCCTTCCTTCTTTCTCCTCCTCCTCCTCCTCCTCCTCCTTCTTCTCTTCCTTTCCATTCCTTCCTCCTCCTCCTTTCCTCCTTCTTCTTCTCTTCTTCCTCCCCTCCTCCTCATCCTTCCCTTCGTTCTTCCTTCTTCCTTCCCTTCCTTCCTTCCTTCCTCCTCCTCCTTCTTCTTCTTCCTTCTCTCCATTCTCCTCCTCCTCCTTCTTCCCTCTTCTGCTCTTCTCCTCTTCCTTCTCCTCCTCCTTCTCCCTCCTCCTCCTCCTCCTTCTTCTTCTTCTTCTCCTTCTTCTCCTCTTCCTTCTCCTCCTCCTCCTCCTCCTCCTTCTTCTTCTTCTTCTCCTCCCTCCCTCCTCCTCCTGCCTGTCTTCTTCTTCTTCTCCTCTTCCTCCTCCGCCTCCTCCTCTTCTTCTTCTCCTTCTTCTCCGCTTCCCTCCTCCTCCCACCTCCTCCTCCTCCTTCTCTCTTCTTCTTGCTTTCTTCTTCGTCTTCTTCTTCTTCTTCTTCTTTTTCTTCTTCTTCTTCTTCTTCTTCCCGGTGCTAATTATACCACAGAGTCACGATCGACACAAGCGATCTGATTCCCAGGCAAAGGGGGATTATCTTCGTTACCTCCCGGCCTGCGTGGCTGGCTCGCTTTCCCCTTCCTTTCTTTTTCCTTTATTTTCATTTTATTTGTTTTCTCTGTTCTCTTTCGGTAAGACTCGCTTTTCTTCCTTTCTCTATTTTTTTTCTCTTCCTTTTTTCGGTAGACTCGCTTTCTCCTTCCTTTCTTTTTCCTTTATTTTCATTTTATTTGTTTTCTCTCTTTCTTCTTCGGTAGACTCGCTTTCTCCTTCCTTTCTTTTTCCTTTATTTTAATTTATTCGTTTTCTCTCTTTCTTCCTCGGTAGACTCGCTTTCTCCTTCCTTTCTTTTTTCCTTTCTTTTCATTTTTTTGTTCTCTACTTTCTTCTTCGGTTTGGCTCGCTTTCTCCTTCCTTTCTTTTTTCCTTTCTTTTAATTTTTTTTCGCTCCTTTCTTCTTCGGTTTGGCTCGCTTTCACCTTCCTTTCTTTTCTCCTTTCTTTTCATTTTATTTATTTTCTCTCCTCTCTTCTTCGGTAGACTCGATTTCTCTTTCCTTTCTTTTTTCTTTCTTTTCATTTTATTTGTTTTCTCTCCTCTCTTCTTCGGTTTGGTTCGCTTTCTCCTTCCTTTCTTTTTTCTTTCTTATTTATTTTATTTGTTTTCTCTCCTTTATTCTTCGATTGGTTCGATTTCTCCCTCCTTTCCTTTTCCTTTCTTTTTATTCTATTTGTTTTCTCTCCTTTCTTCTTTGGTTGGGTCGCTTTCTCCTTTCCTTTCCTTCTTCCTTTCTTTTAATTTATTTGTTTTCTCTC
>NC_061087.1:106219001-106229001 GCF_015104395.2 Macrobrachium nipponense | reverse complement strand
GTAATAAGTACATGCAATGAATACATATAATAGTACCGATAAATATTGATTTAATATCTCTGAACACAGGTGGTATGGATTTTAGGTAACCCATATAAGGAACTGAAAGAAGAGCCAGTACTATAAACAGACCGATATGTCTGATCCTTCAAAACATTATTGTCAAAAAGTTGTTTAAGGCTGCGATTAATCTTGTCTTCGGTCTTGAATATTAGACTAAATTCTGGAGGTCCAACGTCCAATATTAATTGCCTATAACTCGCCAAATTTTGCCTTAGCTAAATTTCTAGTCCCCCTACTCAACGGTTTAACAAGCAATGAACATACATTACTGAATTCCTCCCAATTTATTCTCGAGATTTTACAGCAACACCCTGGTCATTTTATGGTTAGTTACGATGTATCCTCACTGTTCACCAATGTACCTCTCACCGAAACTATAGATATAATAATTAGTGCTTTATTCCCTACTGAAGATAGTGTTTTTGAAAGTTTTGATATTGACTCTTTTAGGAAACTTTTGGAACTGGCTGTGATGGATAACCATTTCATTTTTAACAGGAAAATTTACAAACAAACTGATGGCATGGCAATGACCTCTCCTTTAGGTCCCACATTTGCCAATATTTTTATGTGTCACTTAGAAAAACTATTTCTTGACCGGTGTTCTTCATTTTTTAAACCCATCTTTTATAAAAGATACGTAGACGATACGTTTGTACTTTTTAAAGATAAAGATCATGCACATTTGTTCCTTAATTTCATTAACTCTTTTCATCCGAACATTAATTTTACTATGGACATAGAATCGAATAACGAACTGTCATTTTTAGATATAACAATTTTACGATGTAATGATAAATTTTTAACAGGTGTTTTTAGAAAGAAGACTTTTACTGGTTTGGGAACAAATTTCTTTAGCTTTTGTCCATTGGTTTTTAAACTTAACGCATGCAAGACGCTATTGTGTAGGTCTTTTAATTTGTCATGCAACTGGGTCAAATTCCATGAGGAAGTAGTTTTCTTGCAAAACTATTTAAGCAGAAATTGCTATCCATCCCACCTGTTTGGGAAAATCTTGAGAGAGTTTTTAATTGACATTGTTAAACCGAAAACACCCAATTTTAATGTACCTAAAAAAGAACTATATATATCCTTGCCTTTTTGTTCAACATATAAACTTTTAAAACGAGAGCTCACCGTCGTACTCAGCAATATGTACCCATACGTTAAATTTAATTTTATCTTCAAGAACCCCTTAAAATTCAGAAGTCTTTTCAAGTTCAAGGACACCCTACCGCAGTTGATGCGATCTTCAACGGTATATTTGTTTACTTGTCCCAAAAGTAATTTTGGAACTTATGTTGGTAATTCTAGTCGGCTGTTGAAGGTTCGCTTCGATTGCCATCGGGGTGTCAGTCACCGAATAGGATTAGCTTTATCTAAGAAAGAATTTTCTGCAATACGCAAACATGCAATAAAATGTAAACATAGCATTCAGTACAATGATTTTAAAATCTTATCCCAAGCAATAGATAACCGGTCATTACCCATTCTCGAGTCCCTCTTCATTAAACAATTGTAACCAACCCTCAACAACCATTCAACTGCTGTACAACTTAACATTACTTAATAGACCATTCGCCCTTTCTACCTTCTCCCCTTTTGTCAAAAATAAATAACTTATTCAGTCTTATCTCTGCTTCTGCACCGGTGACTTCTCGTTTCGCTTTTTTTGCTTTGTGTCCGCCTTTACATATATATTTTTAATTTTATTTTTCTCCTTTTGTAATCATATACAGAAATTTTTTGCTTGTTAGGATTCAATATGTTTCTCCTGTCTTTAGTAGTAATGTAAATTTTCTTAGTTGTTCACGTGTGGTTTGTGTTTTTAAGTGTTTTGTTTATTTATTTTGAAAGTGTCATTGTACTTAGTAGCTTTGCTTTTCACTGTTGATCTCTTATTCAATTAGTTACCAACTTACTTTTATATAAAATTCGAATTTTCACTGATATAATGTTAATTAATCTATATAATTTTTAAAAAGCATAATTTACTACTGTACCCCATTTTAGTCTGATTTAATGTATAGAATTTTATTATTTTCCCCTGATTTTAGCCCTGAAGATGGGATTTGTATCCCGAAACGTAGGCGTTGGATAAAAATAAAATTTTAACGAAAAATGCTGAAGTTCCTGCTGGCCATACTCTTTTTATTGAATATGTATATGTATGTGTATATATATAAAATATATATTTGCATGAATATGTAGTATATATATATATATATATATATATATATTATATATATATATATATATATATATATATATATATATGGAGAGAGAGAGAGAGGAGAGAGAGAGAGAGAGAGAGAGAGAGAGAGAGGATATTTCCTACATTTCTTTTTCATTCTATTTTGCTACATGTAAACATATGAATGACTATCTTCCCAAAATAACCAAACACAAAAAATAAAAAATAATAAATTACTATCAACGTAAAACCCGCCAACTGGGGACTCATTCATTCCTACCTCACAGAACTGTCAATGAGAAACCCAATGGGAAATACAACAAATAAAAAGCAGATGGTAGAATACGCATTTGATTGACATAGCAGTCTGTGGAAAGATAGGCACTCACTCACTCACTCGTAAGCTCTCGTACTTATTTGCACAGGCGCACGCGCATTTACACACACACACACACACACACATACCCTTAGCTTTGAGAAAAGACACTGAGGGAAGAAAGAAAATACTGACAGCATCTAAAGATAACCTTAAATACAAAAGACAAATTAAGGTTAAAAAGGGGAGACTTAAAGATAAGTGGTTTGTGCCCCCTAAAAGAGAGGGGGAGAGAGAGAGAAGGAAATAAAATTACCGACAGAATCTGATGATAATCGTGAATACAAAAGACAAATCTGGTTGGTGGAGCCTGGGATTAAAGGGCTATCCTTTAAAGTTAATTACGGAGGTCAAGAGAGGAAGCACTACCTCTCTCTCTCTCTCTCTCTCTTCCTCTCTCTCTTCTGATCCCATTAATGAAGGAAAAGGCCTAGGTTGGACAGAATCTGAGATAAATCGGTGGAATACAAAAGGGACAAATCTGGTTGGTGGGAGCCTGGGAATTAAAAGGGCTAATTCCTTTCAAAACCAAAGTTAATTACGGAGGTCAAGAGAGGAAGCACTACCTCTCTCTCTCTCTCTCTCTCTCTCTCTCTCTCTCTTATGATCCCATTAATGAAGGAAAGGCCAGGTTGGATAACCACTTTGTGTCGGAGATCACACACGCCTCTCCGTAGCATCATGGGCGAGATGGAAGGGGGTACCGGCCTCTTACCTGCCTCTCTCTCTCTCTCTTCTCTCTCTCTCTCTCTCTCTCTCACTCAATATTTTTCCCTTTCTTTCTCTTTCACTCACACCCACATACATACACATACTCTCTTTTACTCTCTCTCTCTGCCCCTATTTATTATATATATATATATATATATATATATATATATATATATATATATATATATATATATATTATATATATATATATAGAACAAGATGCCTTCTCCCATTCTCTTCTTATATCATATTTTAATATAAACGAACTTACAAATTATATATATTAATCCTTGTATTTACTGCCCTATCTTACAGTTATTCCTGACTGCCTGCTTCCAATAAAATACAAAAACAAAGATCTTGTTCCGTATAGAGTCAAAATCAGCTTCCCACGTCCTGGGCCATATATACCTAACGAAGAGCACATCCTACCCACTTAGTGCCGCCCTTTGGGTCCACGAAAACACCCCGGGGAAGGGCATAGGAGTAAA
Source organism: Macrobrachium nipponense (assembly GCF_015104395.2). Lineage (NCBI taxonomy): Eukaryota > Metazoa > Arthropoda > Malacostraca > Decapoda > Palaemonidae > Macrobrachium > Macrobrachium nipponense. The sequence continues at coordinate 106,225,166 of NC_061087.1, read as the reverse complement.
GGGGGGGGGGGGATAGGGGAAGAAATCTCATCAGCCCTTGAACACACACCGAGCCTTGAAACCTTCCATCCAAAACAAAGTCAATAATGTCCGCTTGCTTCTGTTGCCCGAACCCTCGAGAGTGTTGCCCAGATCATGCCACTTTTAATGACATTCCGAGGAGAAGGTCTCTCTCTCTCTCTCTCTCTCTCTCCTCTCTCTCTCTCTCGCTAAAGTGCTAGACGGCCATGAAAGCGATCGTATAGCGGGTATGTGTTATAGACCGTCGCTCTCTTTGCTCGACGTTCTTCAAATGACGCGCACACACACACACCTTGGCTGGAGCGAGAGAGAGAGAGAGAGATAGACAAACGGGCAGACAGACAGATTATATTATAAAGAGAGAAAGGAGAGACAGATAAAATCGTAAGTGTGTATGAGTGTAAATATTTCTCTACAACACATACGCCCTAGCACTAGACACATACGTGATCACAGTGTATTGGAACACCTACACCCAGGTACAAGACACATGCGTGATCACAGTGTATTGGAACACCTTTCCAGTACATCCACACAAGAATCTATACGTTTTAACGATTCAAAAATCCTCTTTACATCTGAAAAAGAGAGTCCAATAAAATCCGAAAGAATATTACTGCTTTGTAAACTTCATCAAGAAACTGAGCCTGAGGCAAGAGGAAGTGATGCGACTTTCGTTGACTGATGTCCCCAAGGTGAAAAGGTTTGCTTTGCGAGAGAAAGGAAAATATGAATGAATGTATAAGAAGTATTACGTCGATACTGTGTCAGTATGATTGTGAAGGAATTGATATAAAATTTTCTTTGTGTGTTTTTGCCTTTATAAGGGAGGGTAGTGAGACAGTACAGAATAGAACCTGTGCTAGAATATTTAATGCTTGTTTGTGGTTTTATAGCATACAGTTGCTTTCAGTTCGTATCCTAAGTATTTTCTTTATTGTATAAATAAATATTTGAATGTAGTATTCATGGTATAGTGAGAATTAGGATCAATGCAAGTCAAATATTTATATATTTATATATTCATATATATATATATATAGATATATATATATATATATATATATATATATATATATATATTTACATATATATATAGATTTATTTATTTATATATATACACACACACACACACACACATATATATATCGAGCTACAAATATCCTTTAATTCCTAATTCGCTCTACCCCGGAATTAATATATTTTCATATATGTTTAACCGAGGGAGAATTTGATTAAGCGATAATAGAATTGCCGGCCGACAGGCGCGAACCATCGACCTCTCAATTCCAGGACTGGCAGTGCCAGGTTGGTTAAGGCTTCACTGCCAGTCCTGGAATTGAGAGGTCGATGTTTCGCGCCTGTCGGCGGCAATTCTATTATCGCTTAATAAATTCCCCCTCGGTTAAACATATATGAAAACATATTAATTCCGGGGTAGAGCGAATTAGATATTAAAGGACATTTGTAGCTCGATATGTGTATATGAATTATGGTAATGTGATATGGCTTATATAGATATATATATATCATATATATATTATATATATTTATATATATATATATATATATATATATATATTATCTAATATATATATATTATTATTTATATTATTTATATAAATATATATATATAGGTCTATATATATAGATATATATATATATATATATATATATATATATATATATATATATATATATATATATTATAAGTATCACATACATACATACGGTACACTATACATACAGGTAGATATAGACAATTACAGTTGTATCCCTAAACGATTAATTTTTTTTTTTTTTTTCCTTTCATCATTTCCCAGAGCGACTCAGTGTAATAACAACAACACACCCCCCCCCCTCCCCCATCCCCCACCCAATAACACCCCCCCCCCCTACCCAAAACGCAAGCGTTTGGGTGTAACAATACCCATCCGGACCCTTTCCTTGGGGAGCTTAAGTGATAAATGACAGGTAAAATAAACCGTAAGCCTGCATTGGAGAGAGAGAGAGAGAGAGAGAGAGAGAGAGAGATCATGTACATGGAGATAGGACGAGACAGACAGACAGACAGACAGACAGACAGCCAGATAAACACAGAGAGAGAGAGACAGAGACAGAGACAGAATCACATACATGCAGATAGGACGAAAGAGAGGAGAGAGGAAGAGAGAGAAGAAGAGAGAGAGAGAGAGAGGAAGAGAGAGAAAAAGAGACAGATAGAGAGAGAGAGAGAGAGAGAGATCATATACATGTAGATAAGACGAGAGAGAGGAGAGACAAAGAGAGAATAAAAAGAGAGAGAGAGGGATCATATACATGGAGATAAGACGAGAGACAGACAGACAGACAGACAGACAGAGAATCACATACATGCAGATAGGACGAGAGAGAGAAGGAGAGAGGAAGGAGAGAGAAGAAGAAGAGAGAGAGAAATCACATACATGCAGATAGGACGAGAGAGAGAAGGAGAGAGAAGCGAGAAGAAGAAGCGAGAAGAAAAAGATGAGAGAAGAAGAGAGAGAGAGAGAGAGAGAGAGAGAAGAATCGCATACGTGCAGATAGGACGAGAGGGAGAAGGAGAAAAGAAGAGAGAGAGAGAGAGAGAGAGAGAGAGAGAGAGAGAGAGAGAGAGAATCGTATACATGGAGATAGAATGAGACATATAGAGGTAAAGAGAAAGAGAACTGGGCACCACCTCTCTCTCTCTCTCTCTCTCTCTCTCTCTCTCTCTCTCTCTCCTCTCATACATCAGTCGCACCTGTAATAATAATGAAATACACCTTTATTTGTATTGCTAATTTCGCCTTCAACGGGAACTCCATATTGCAGATTAAATTATATATCCCCTCCCCGGAAGAGAGAGAGAGAGAGAGAGAGACGATGAACTTTGTGTATTTGCTTCTGCTGACTCCATCAAGAAGCGCGCGCGCGCGTTTCTGTTGCAATAACAATTGGCGAATATTATTGCTTTTGCAATTGACGTTCGTCGATGTATGGATTGGGAACCTTTCTCTGGGTGTGAGTCATTATTATTATTATTATTATTATTATTATTATTATTTATTATTATTATTATTTTATTATTATTATTATTATGAACAATATCCATTTCAAATTTAAATCATTAATGTAAATTATTACTAATTCTTTTTATTGATTTATTTATTTTTTTTTTTTTTTTTTTTTTTTTTTTTTTTTTTTTGCTCTATCACAGTCCTCTAATTCGACTGGGTGGTATTTATAGTGTGGGGTTCCGGGTTGCATCCTGCCTCCTTAGGAGTCCATCACTTTTCTTACTATGTGTGCCGTTTCTAGGATCACACTCTTCTGCATGAGTCCTGGAGCTACTTCAGCCTCTAGTTTTTCCAGATTCCTTTTCAGGGATCTTGGGATCGTGCCTAGTGTTCCTATGATTATGGGTACAATTTCCACTGGCATATCCCATATCCTTCTTATTTCTATTTTCAGATCTTGATACTTATCCATTTGTTCCCTTTCTTTCTCTTCAGCTCTGGTGTCCCATGGTATTGCTACATCAATGGTCTATGCTGCGAAGTTCTGCCTGCGTCCATTCCACTATTCCTGCGCTGTATCTGATTACTGGCACTGCCCATGTGTTTATGGCTTTTATCATATTTCCGGCGTTATCATTATTATTATTATTATTATTATTATTATTATTATTATTATTATTATCGAGTGGAAGTCTGCAACCTTCTGGTGCTGGCACTCTTGTTAAATATTATCATATGTATGAGCAATATAATCATATTTTTCTAGGTTTTTTTTTTCATCCTATTCTTGTTAAAACATTCGTTAAGAAATTGGATTATTCAGACTAAAAATAAAACTGGAGATGGAAAATAGAATAGCAGAAGTAAAAGAGAGAGATTAGTAATGGTAGCCAAATCTACTATTTTTATAATACTTGTTACTTGAACCATTCTCCTTGCATTTTGATACTTTTTTAAGTATTCGTTAATTTATGAATCTATTTTTTTCCTATTTTAATAAGTGAGATCTCTCCTTTCTGTATTTTCCTTAACCTCGTCTTACATCTTCCTGATGAACACCATAATATTCTTTGGAAGCTTGAATTTCCAGTCAGTGGCCCCTTTGGTGGGTTTGTTCCATACGAATACGACACCACCCGAATTCAAAGAAAGCCTTAGAACGTAAAGAAAGACTCACAGACAGTTGTATGTCATAAATTATACCTTACGAGTCTGTCAGATCCTATATTTAAATCACAATACATGACTGTCAAGTCCTCCAGTCAATCGTTTTCAACTTGACAAACAAAAATCTTGATTCGAATTGTCGATTTAGTCCAACGAAAACAAATAAAATTCCTTTTCCTGTGGTTGAGGTGTGCAGCTAGGACTCTCTCTCTCTCTCTCTCTCTCTCTCTCTCTCTCTCTCTCTCTCTCTCTCTCTCCTTCTCCTCATGTCCGATATTTCTATCCTCTTACATCCCACTTTGTATTCCCCAACAACCCTCATAGAGAGAGAGAGAGAGAGCAAATCCTGTAGCGGATTTTCAAATAGGAGACCTCAGAGAGAGAGAGAGAAAAAAAAAGAGAGAGAGAGAGAGAGAGGTATTCAAAATCCTGCAGACACATTTATATAAACGAAAATCTTTTAAGTAATGTTCCTTATAAGTTTAGATATAAGTTTGGTACAATTCACACCGTTTTAAATGAGAAATGAGCTGTTATGAAAACCGGTACTGCAGTAACTAAATACCCAAGTCAAAAATAGCTTTTTTTTTTTTTTTTTTTTTTGTTTTTTTTTTTTTTGCATGCAAGCATTTCAATCCCCCCCACGTGTAATCTGAGCCAAAATGGGGAAAGTGATAAAACATGGGCGAAAGAAGGAATTACGAAATGAAAATATAAAAATAGGACAAAAACTATGTATATATATTATATATATATATATATATATATATATATATATAGATATATATATATATATATATGTATATAAGAGTAATCTAAAAAAATAAAGTTGGGAGATGACTCCCCGATATGTTTAGTGAAGCGTCAAATGGTTGGGGATTAATTCTTCCTTTTATTTTACTTTTTTTTTCTATTTTTTTTTTAAACTGTCATGGTCAGTTTGTAGATATCATGTGGAAATAAAAAAAAAAGAAGAGAGAAGTGGTTTTTTCATCTCGGTGATTTAAAAAAAAAAATAGTAATTTTAACTTTGACATTTGCTTTAGAGTTTTTTTTGTGTGAATACATAATATTCCTATTTTACAAAATCCGTATATATATATATATATATATATATATATATATAATATATATATATATATATATATTATATATATACATATATATATATATATATAATATATATATATGTGTGTGTGTGTGTCTGTGTCTGTGTGTGTATATATATATATATATATATCTTATATATATATATATTATATATATATATATATATATATATATATTATATATATCTATATATATATATATATAGATATATATATATATATATATATATATATATATATATTATCTATATTATATATATATACATATATATAGATATATATATATATATATATATATATATATTATATATATATATATACATGAAAATGACAAGTCAATCGGTAACGCTCTGGCCTGTCATTGGAGAGACGTGGGTTCGATGCCGTTGTGAGTTAAAAATGTATACTGTAATGGTTATAAATATGTATACATATATATATGTATGTATATATTACATATACATCAAACAAGCACGCATCAGCCCCAACCCAGAAATATACAGGGGATTCATTTTCGAAAACGGAATACGCCGGACGCCACTCTAGTTTGAACGCTTGCTTGCCTCACCAAAGGATCTCTCTCTCTCTCTCTCTCTCTCTCTCTCTCTCTCTCTTTCTCTCTCTCTCCCAACAAATGTAGTGGACCCGTGTAATCAGATTCTCCATCTCGTCATCCTCCAACATGAAACGGGAAATCAGATTCCAGGTATCAAACTCTGCTGTGTTTCAGACGAGACCGCATCAAAATCATGCAAGGAAACTTCTATGCAGACCGAGGCTTAATCTTCTCTCTCTCTCTCTCTCTCTCTCTCTCTCTCTCTCTCTCTCTCTCTCTCTCTCTCATATTGATA
>NC_061087.1:106152996-106213501 GCF_015104395.2 Macrobrachium nipponense | reverse complement strand
TCTTCAGGTGATCGCTATTTGCTTTCTGGGTTGGGTATTGTTTACGTATTTTATTTATTATTAATTATTATTATACTTATTCTATCAGAATTTATGACAATCTTTACGTGATCGCTTATTGCTTCCTGGGTGCAATAATTGTTGCAAAACTGTAAGATGCACAAATGATCCTACCACCCCGAAACGGGACAACCCCCCCCCCAACCCCCCCCCCCCCCATTGCATCATCATCATCATCTATTTGGGTACCGATGTCATCTAGAAATAAAACTCCCCTATTCCACGTTCATTGTGAACGCCTCCCTTTCAATCACCCTTAATCAACGGCCTTTTCATCTCAATTTCGTAAACCTTTTTGGAAAAGGGAAAAGAAATAGAAAAGGGGGAACCCTTTTCTCCATCCCTATTATCATCATCCCATCATTCTCAACCCTTTCCGAAAGGTTTCTTTAAATGTCTGCCCTATTCGCCTGATGCGTCGTACGTAGACACACGTTCCGAATTCAATTCTACCTCTTGTATTTTATTCCCTTTTATTACGCTGCCTCCTTCCCCTCTGAACATGGTTTACAACTGGGTTACAAAATTTAGGCCAAAGGGCCAAACGCTGGTACCGACGAGATCGTTCATCGCCGAAATTAATGGAGATATAATAGTCATGAGGGTTCAGGAAAATAAGATGGAAGAGGAGAATATGAACGGAGGTGAATTAAAATGAATGAAAGGGGTTGCAGTTAGGGGCCGAAGGGACGCTGCAAGGAAGCTTAAATGTCTACATACAGTGCAATGTGTGAGGTGAACTGACAGCAGTGCATCATTACGAGGCCTCTTAATATATATTTATTTTTTTTTTAATCAATTTTCACCCATATTGCCGAAATACCTCATAATGCTCTCTCTCTCTCTCTCTCTCTCTCTCTCTCTCTCTCTCTCTCTCTCTCTCTCTCTCCTTCTGGAGAATCAAATACAAAAGATACAATTTCATATATATAATAGTCTTTCTAATAAGTCTCAGTAATGGGAAATATAAATTCTATAATAGGTTAACCCATTTCCTGTATGTATCCTGATTTAGAAAAAAAAAAACCATGACCTATTTTGCAAATTATGAAGAGGGGAATATACCAATTCAAAGACAGGGTATTCTATCATATGTGCTATAAGTATGCTTTTTATTTATAAAAAAAAATTCCTAAACTAATTTGAATCCAGCTGGTACTTTCATCCTCCACATTGCAAGACCGTTTTCCACTGCTCCTCTTCAAACGATAGATTTTCTACTTAATTACAGCCTTTTCAATCCTTCATAAAGGTACAACACCATTTCTGAAATAGGGTAACCCCATTTCCTATACTATGTATTCCCCTCTTATTACAAATTTCCTTTTAAATAGGATACCCTTATTTCAATATACGAATCCTCTGCTCATTAAATATTTCCTTCAATTTTATTTCATATGGCCTTTTTTTCTTACCTCGTCATTGCAATCCGATTTCCTACTTCATAAAGCCTTCTTAAATCTTAAAAGGGGAAAATACCAACTATATATACATTAGGGTACCCCATTTCTTATACGTACCCTATATTTTTATTAAACACTTCTCCTTCAACAAAATCCTATCCCAAATAGCTTTTCATATCCTCATTGCAAGACTATTCCTATGCAGCTCTTCAGATGATATACACTTTTCGATTTTCTACTTATATAGCCTCTCTCAGACGCAATTAGGGAAAATATCAATGGTCAAATATGGTACGCCATTTTCCAACGTATTCTCTTTTTATCAATAAATTTCTTCTCCTACTAATTCTATTCCAAGTGGCCTTTTACATCCTCCTCCATTGCAAGACTAATCCTACGCGCCTCTCAAGGCGACACTCCCATTTCCGCTTCTAAATCAGGGTCTTCGCTAAACCATTTAAGGCCTGTTTCCAAATTTAGCTTTCGTTCATAACCTCACATTTCCCTCGGATACGTTTCCTTGTGATTAACTGCACTTATTCTGCATGGACTCATTCACTGCTCAGTAAGTCACTATGGTTTTTATTCTTTTTTATTTTGGAGTCTGAAATGTTTGTATTATCCAGGCAACTTCCTTCCATTCATGAATTCCTTTCTCGAATTTCAGAGCACCAACAAACCTTTGTTTCACCTTCAGATAAATGAAGCCTTACAAAAACTGGGGTAAAATTTGACTCAAGTCAATTTAAATGGCTACAAATCCTACTCCAGGCAATATTGTATCTTTTCCTCTATATTTTCATGGCTTATTCATTTCTCTACGTACGTTTTTATTCTAACTATTTACGTGTGTGCGGTTTTAATCTCGTCAGTTTTTCCCACTTTCTATCTCTAGTCAAGTTATATTTTTTTCTTTGAAAGATTGCTAAACAATGTAATACCGGAACATGAAGAAACCATAAAAATCTTTGTTTCAAAACAAGACCTCATTCTATTTTAATATCAATAGAACAACAATGATAGGGACATGGCTTCAGCAGACTTTAAACCTAACGTGCGCATACAACGTTAGCCTTCATTTTTACCATAATCGGTACGAATTCCTGTAGACTTTTGACAAAAGAAAGCCCATTCAGACTTTTTGGAGCAGGGCACAAATTATATTCAGCTGTTAAATCTCCTAAGGAGTAGAATGAAACATTAACTACGTATACGCCAAAGACAAAGCAAGCATTGGGACCTATGAGGCCATTCATTGCCGACAGGGAAATTGCGAGTAAAAATATTTTTAAAATGTGTAACAGGAGGGAAACTTCGCAGTTGCATTAAGAAACAATTGTCAGCAGAGGGTCCTAAGAAAGTAAGATGGAAGAAAGAGAATATGTTTGGGGGTTAAATCCAGTAAGAATATTGGTTTGCCTTTCTCCGTTGCAAAAGTTTTAAATGCAAACCTTGAGTCTTCCTAGAAACCGAGCCATTTATTTATTTATATAAATCTATATATATGTATAATATATATATATATATATATATATATATATATATATATATACTATATATATATATAAAATACCTGAAATACAGACTCGACGACAGACAAGACATGCATAATATAATCACATTCCTCCTCATGGCCCCACCATCACTTAATAATAATAATAATAATAATAATAATAAATAATATATAATAATAATAATAATAATAATAAAAAAAAAAAAAAAAAAAAAAAAAAAAAAAAGCACCCAATCCCCAGATTTATATTGCAAGCAGTTTACTGTTTGGAGAAAGAAAAGTCCTCGGTGGTGGTGGTGCCAAAATGCATCATCAACCAGACATTCCCATTTCCCTTTATTCCATTCCTTGTGTTGGGAACCAATCTGCCCAAAATTCCAGATTAACTTGACCCCGATGCTGCAAATACTTTCTCATTTCGAATCGGACGCCTCAACACCTGTCTGTCCTCCTGTGCTATGGACCCTCGCCCCTCACGGCACTTAGATTTTGTTCAGCTGGATTCCTTACATCCCCTCTTTTTTGAGAGAGAGAGAGAGAGAGAGAGAGAGAGAGAGAGAGTTAAAATCCTTCACCCTTTTTTTGTCTTCTTCCCATTTCCAATTGAAGTTTCTACGTCGATTTTTTTTTTTTTTTCAAGAGCTACGAGGACAACCCTATAGACCCTACACTTTTTTTCTCTCTCTCTCTCTCTCTCTCCAATAGCGCCGCAGCCCCTTTTTCTCATTTCGCATCCCTTCCCCATACAATCCGCCCGTTTACCTGTGCAATGCATGAGCGAACGGCAGCGCGCGCGCAAACGACCTCTCTCCCCCTCCTCCTTTTATCTATTTCCTCTCGTATAGACGGCGGGTCTCTTTTTTTTAGTTGTGCAATTTCCCGTTATCTCTTTAGTGCAGATAACAGACTTTCTCAGTCTCTTTCTTTCTCTTCCCCTTGCACGTTTCTCTCTCTCTCTCTCTCCTCCTCTTCTTCTTCTTCGCCCCAGCCAACCATCGGAGACCCCAAAACATTTCCTCTACCACGGGCTCATATCTATCGATCTACGCGGAGAAGACTTTACAACAAGAGAGAGAGAGAGAGAGAGAGAGAGAGATTCTTTTCCTTCGGAGTTGATTTCTGATGGACAAACTTCATTTCTCATTCTCTTTCACTTAATCTTTTTTCTTCGATGGGGGAAGAAATGAGTCCAGAGAGAGGTCTGTCTGGAAAGCAGGGAGTCCAGAGAGAGTTCTGTCTGGAAAGCAGGGAGTCCAGAGAGAGGTCTGTCTGGAAAGCAGGGAGTCCAAAGAGTTCTGTCTGGAAAGCAGGGAGTCCAGAGAGCTGTCTGGAAAGCAGGGAGTCCAAAGAGTTCTGTCTGGAAAGCAGGGAGTCCAGAGAGAGGTCTGTCTGGAAAGCAGGGAGTCCAAAGAGTTCTGTCTGGAAAGCAGGGAGTCCAGAGAGCTGTCTGGAAAGCAGGGAGTCCAGAGAGCTGTCTGGAAAGCAGGGAGTCCAAAGAGTTCTGTCTGGAAAGCAGGGAGTCCAGAGAGAGGTCTGTCTGGAAAGCAGGGAGTCCAAAGAGTTCTGTCTGGAAAGCAGGGAGTCCAGAGAGAGGCCTGTCTGGAAAGCAGGGAGTCCAGAGAGCTGTCTGGAAAGCAGGGAGTCCAGAGAGAGGGCCTGTCTGGAAAGCAGGGCCCAGTCCAGAGAGGGGCCTGTCTGGAAAGCAGGGATCCAGAGACCGAGGAGGGGCCTGTCTGGAAAGCAGGGAGTCCAGAGAGAGGCCTGTCTGGAAAGCAGGGAGTCCAGAGAGAGGCCTGTCTGGAAAGCAGGGAGTCCAGAGAGAGGCCTGTCTGGAAAGCAAGGAGTCCAGAGAGAGGTCTGTTTGGAAAGCAGGGAGTCCAGAATGTGGCCTGTCTGGAAAGCAGGGAGTCCAGTAAGAGGCCTGTCTGGAAACCAGGGAGTCCAGAAAGAGGCCTGTCTGGAAACCAGGGAGTCCAGAAAGAGGCCTGTCTGGAAAGCATGGAGTCCAGAGAGAGGCCTGTCTGGAAAGCAAGGAGTCCAGAAAGAGGCCTGTCTGGAAAGCAGGGGGAGTCCAGAGAGAGGCTGTCTGGAAAGCAGGTAGTCCAGAGAGAGGCCTGTCTGGAAAGCAAGGATCCAGAGAGAGTCTGTTTGGAAACCAGGGAGGGGTCCAGAAAGAGCCTGTCTGGAGAGCAGGGAGTCCAGAAGAGAGGCCTGTCTGGAAAGCAGGGAGTCCAGAAAGAGGTCTGTCTGGAAAATAAGGAATTCAGAAAGAGTCCAGAAAGAGGTCTGTTTAGAAAAAGAAAAGTCACCAAAAAGTTGTATGAAAAATAAAAATCCAGAAAGAGGTCTGTCTGTCCAGAATGTAGGGAGTTCAGAAAGAGCCCAGAAATAGGTCTGTCTAAAACATAATTCCAGAGAGAGAGAGAGAGTAAAGTATATAATTCCAGGATGAGGTCTGTCTGAATAGGTCCAGAAAGAGGTCAGTCTAGAAAGGGGCAAATTCAAAAAACGGTTTGAGGACCAGGACAATGAAGACAGAGACAGGTAAGTCGATAACGTACTTGTGTGCGTGCGTCCGTGTGTGTGTGTTTAAAAGTTTGACATACATAAAACACATACACACACCAGAAACAGCATTGATTACATATTACCGATTCATCAACAGGTAACATCCTCCACAACGTTTTTAGCAAGCAGACAGATTTCCAACAGTGGGTACTCTGTCAAACAGCAACCTTTGAAAGGTTTATACAGACTGCTACGTTTACAACATTGGCAGACAGCAGCGTTTACAACTTTTACATAAAGCTGCGTTAAGAAGTGACAGACAGCAATGTCTACAGTTCGCATTTACAATCGAGTGAAACGTTTACAGATAGCAAATTTTCAACAGTCTCCAATGTTTACAATAATCGGCAGGAACATCTACAGACAGTAATGTTTACAACTGTTGAAAAATTCACAGTTTAAAGACAGCAACATTTACAACCGTTTACATTTACAGACACGATTCACAACAGTTCCCAACGTTTACAGAGCTGGGTTTTCGGGCCTTGTCGAAACCACTTCATATTTAGACATATACGCAAAAACGAAAACAAAAACTGAGTGACATAACGATTATTTGCAACAAAAATGGGCTGAAGAATACTACTATTATTACTACTACTACTACATCTACAATTCTTAGCATTTCTACTACTACTACTACTACTACTACTAACACTAAGCACAAACTCCCACAACATGAATCCATCGCCATCAAACGCTATAAGATGCACTGAAACCTATTTGCACAAAGGGAAACATGGCCGGCCGCTCGTTGCCAGAGAGAGAGAGAGAGAGAGAGAGAGAGAGAGAGAGAGAGAGAGAGAGAGAGAGAGAGAGAGAGAGAGAGAGCTGATTTATGCTCCCCAAGGACAAGATGAAACGATAGGTCACACACTCAGGGGAGAGAACATTTATTTAACAAAGAATGATCATCTCAACTTCGCCATTTTTTTTTCTTTTTATGAGTTCCAACTATAAAAAAAAATCTCAAATCGCTGTTCGTATTTATTCCTAGTCGTCGTTTCTTATTATAATTTTTACATCAGTATCTGTTGTCCTTTTTATTTATTTATTTTAAAAGATAGATTTGCCAACGGTATTTATATTTACTTCACAAATATTTTTACGTCAATATCGAAAAGTAAAAATTTTTCTAACACACTTTCCGTTAGTACAACTTTTTTTTCAATAAATAACATCAGATATATATAAGAATAGAGCAGATTATACAATTTAGGCCAAATGCTAAGCACTGGGACCTATGAGGTCATTCTTCTATTTAAAGTAACAATAACGACGACACAAGGGTGATTATTATGATTATTTTATAATCATCATCAAAACCACCTTGATATCAAGATGTCTGGTATGACCTGGATGAACGCATGAGGAGAGAGAGAGAGAGAGAGAGAGAGAGAGAGAGAGAGAGAGAGAGAGAGAGAGAGAGAAACATTACCCTTAATAAATTCCAAAAAATGAGTTAAATAAATTCTAAAGGAGAGAGAGAGAGAGAGAGAGAGAGAGAGAGAGAGAGAGAGAGAGAGAGAGAGAGAGAGAGAGAGAGACCTCGGTCAGTTCGGCTAAAACCCCAATCGAGTAAACTTCTATCTTTCGATTCGACCTTATTCAATTCTCATTCATCATTATGGTAGAGAGAGAGAGAGCTTTTCTATCATTGAGAACACGACCAATTTTCTCCTCCTAGCCTGTCAAATTCACTTAAACCAGATTCTTTCAAACGTAAACTAAATTCCAGGGTGAATTGTGAGGCCAAGACGCTAGCTAGGTTTGCGTTTCATTCATGCCAATGAATGGGGAAAATAGGTCTACTACATAAAATGTCTACTACTTGAATTAAACCTTTAAGGTCGTTTCTATGATATAGAAATTGGAGTAGCTGGATCTGACCCAAAACCACTTATTTTTAATTTTTTATTTATTTATTTATTATATATTTACATATTCTATTCACCATTACCTTCTGCTACTTTTTTTCGAATTAACACCATATTCTTTGACCCCTTTGGTGGGTTTGTTCCTTATGAATCGGGTTCATCAACTAAAATTAAATCATATGAGTAATTTAGTTATTAGATTAGATTATACATGGCACATGTGAATGGTTACAAAACAAGTTTCAATGGATGACTAAAAGTATATATATATCTGACATGACAAGTGGATACGAAGTAAATGGTAAGAGAGACAGGGCAAGTTATCCAAATATCCAAATGTATGAAAGGAGTTCAACGTTGCCATTAGTGAACTGAATGTCATTTAATTTACTAAAAATCAACTGGCAATGAAAGATTTTTTTATAGCAATTATTTAACTGTTACAACAAAAATTATTATTATTGGCCTTGGCTTCTATACCCATCAAAGAGATACAAGCAAAATATATAATAAAATATTTTCGATAAACCTATTATGACAAAAATGAATATTGGAAATCTACTCAACAACTTAGCCGAGTCAGAAAAACGAATTATCAGAAGAACTGAAGAGACCTTGTATAAGATTAATTCGTTGAAAACTGCCATTATTTTCAACAAATTATTATTATTATTATAATACAGGGTGTCCATAAAATCCCAGTACCATTACAAGTATTTATATCTTGCAATGGTACTGGGACTTTATGGACACCCTGTATTATTATTATTATTATTATTATTGTAAAAGAAAACCCTCAAATTCAATTTGTAACTTGTTTTACTTCTAAGTAAACTAAATGTATACTTAGAAGTAAAACAATTACAAATTGAATTTGTGGGTTTCTTTCAATCTTCAGAAGAAACTGAAAGAAGTTTTTGTTTGGTTTATTATTATTATTATATTATCAGTCAAATACTAAGCCCTATTCATCTGCAACAATCTCACAGGAGCCACTGACCTGAATGGTTTTTGTTCACTTTAAATAAGCAAGGAGGGTCAGTTAAGAGGAAAGTTGACAGGTAAATGCGGAGACACGGGAGACACGAGATCAGTTATTAGAAAATACCTAATATGCACAAGTTTTCTAAATTCTTGCACTATAAATTTGTTATTATTATATTATTATTATTATTACTCAGAAGATGCAACCCTACTTAGTGGAACAAGCTTAAAGGACTTGAAATTCAAGCTTCAGAAGAATATGGTGCTCAGAAAATACCTAATATGAACAAAATAATTAAAGCGTTTGTATCGTCAAGTTGAAACACAAACACCAAACTTCCTTCCATACAAAAATGAAACTTGTCTAAATGACCTTGATTGCGCAACTATAACACAAAGGAACAGTTTCCTATCAAATCGAGGAACTTAACCACTACCGCAGTACGGAGCCAGAATCCACAATCCACACACACAAGAACTTAGAACCGACGTCATCCTGTAACCTTGAACTTCTCCAAATAACAATGAATCAGGTTCACTGGAAACCATCGGCCCGGAGCTTCCTTTGTACCTGCCTATCCACTGAGTTACTGCCAGAGTTTAAAAATCTCCTCACCTTTACGCCATGGGGAAATCAACAGTGGAGAAGATCTTCAGAGATGCAATCACATGAGAATTACTATTATTCTAAAATTTTGCCGAGTGTAATTTTTATCTTTTTCATAAGTTGATCTGTTTATATTTTTCTTTGGCGAAGCCTGAATTTCAAGTCAATAGTCCATTTTTTGGGGGATTGTTCCCTATGTATAGGGTTTACCTTCTGAATAATAATAAAAAGAACCACAATAATAAAAAAATGTGGACCTCTAAGAACATTATATATACTCTCGAGAGTTTTTCCCAAATAATAATAATATATGGTAGCATTCAGTGAATTAATCTTATATATATATCTTATCTATTTTTCTTATTACTCGCTTCTCTGGCTCAGCGATACTTCTTAATAATAATAAATAATAATGTCATAAAAATCCACAATTATATAGAAAACTATATTACTATGTAAAATAAAGACTTCCTCATCAATGTCAACATTAAAATGTAGAGTGAGACGGTAGTTTACTTAAGAAGAGCATTTAAATTGTGAATTTCTTAGCAATAATAATAATAATAATAATAAAATATCAAATGATCTTGACCCTGAAAAAGCTGCTATTCGAAAAGTAACAGAAAAATCCCTTCAAGCGTAACGCTGCTGAAGTAGCCATTACTTTCAATATAATAATAATAGTATATGTGGATCACAAGGTGTGTAACAGAGTGCACGTAGGTAGGCACGCAATTTGATCGGCAAAGGGGCAGCAACAGGCCGAAAACAGAAGAGAAAATTCTAGTCTATTGGTAAAAACAGTGATCTTAGCAAAACAAAAATGATTTACGACGGAGTTTAAAATCCTGCATATGGCCAGGAGTGTTCTCTGCGTAGGAGACACGCACAGCAGAGAAAAAAAAAAAGAGGAAGAAAAAAAAAACAAAAAGTAAAATTAATAAACAAGATACTCAAAACAAACAATAAGTACAAATAATTTATGGAACATAGAACAGGGAGCAGAGAACTCCGTTCCAGTCTACCCACAATAGAATAAGCAAAGTGGTCTTCAAACTGTAGTGGGCCATGGGCAAAAGAAATGTAGAATTCAAAGTTAAATAAACTATATAAAAATAAAAATAAAAGTATATTTTCTTTTATCCGAACCTGTAATTTTAAATAAACAGTATATGTAAAAATATGGAAATAAATATAATTTCTTTTTCTTACTCTAGCCCAGTAATTGTTCTAGTTAAATTTTTAGATCATAAAAATGGTCATGAAAAGATTCTGAACATATTTGCACATTGAATTTATGAAAATCTATATTATGAATTTATGGGAATAACATGTAATCAAATTCCAGTTCCAGGAACTGTATGTTGTATTTAGAACCTATTAATTCCCATTCTAAATCTGAAGTTGTGGGCCCTGGGTTTTTGGAGATATCTAAAGTAGGCCATGACCTCAAAAAGTTTGAAGACCACTGGAATAGAATGTTGAACTTAAGTCACATGCCAAGCTCTGCGACCTATAAGGTCAATGCAGCGCAAAAACGGAAATTGACAAGGTGGTGGTTTGAAAGGCGCGACAGGAGGAAAAAACCTTTCGTTAGATGGAAGAAACAATGTGAGCGGAGGTACAGTAAAATGAATGGAAAGGTACTGAAGCTAGGAGCCTAAGTTATGAACGCTGCGATGAACCTAAAGTTAATGCCTACATTGCACCGCATGCGGTCCACTGACGGCACTACCCCCCCTACGTGGGGTGGTCTAACCACAATAAACGAAAATCCACGTACAAAACATAATGAAAACTGGGGACGTCTATCTTTCATCATCTTGCTTATTAAAAAAAAAAAAAAAATCTTGAGATTCCCATTCCTATTCCTTCCAACAATTCCCTTTAAACCTCCTCCTCTCCCCTTGTATGATCTTCCTGAGGGGGGAAGCCACCTCACCCCTCTCTCTCCCTCTCTCCCTCTCTCTCTCTCTCTCTCTCTCGTCATTTACCTTTACACAATAGGGTCGCTCTCTCTCTCTCTCTATATATATATCCTTTTCAGATGTCATACCCCACACTTCTTTATGGCAGTTTCCGCTTTTTGATTCTATAGTTTCCAGACAATATTTCCTTCTCCCTATTTCATGCCAGCTATTTTTCGTCCTTTTTTTTTGTCTCTCTCTATTTTCTTTCTTAACCTTTCTATCAAGTCACTAATGCTTATCAGTTACATTACATACTTCTGTTTTCTTACTTTTAAAACATTCTGACTATCACTCGCTCACTCTCCATTTTCTTTCTAACCTTTCTATCAAGTCTTAATGCTTATCAGTTACATTACTTGTATTTTCTTACTTTCAACATTTTGACTCTCTCTCTCTCTCTCTCTCTCTCTCTCTCTCTCTCTCTCATTTCAACTTCCTAACTCTAATTACTCTATTCAAAAGCTTATCAGGTGTAGTCCTTCTATTTTTTTGTACTTAGGAAATTTTCATTTGACCTGAGCACTCACGCATAACTACACACACGAGCGACGAATTCACAAACCCCAAATGACATAAAACCACAGGAATAGGCAATGACGAGTTGCTGTTACAATAGTAAAAATATTCGGTGGCTAAAGATAGAGCAAAATGTTTCTGGGGCGGAATCGAACTCTCCCCAGATCCAATAATGGACATAAATAAACTATTACTGTCTCAAGTGGAAGTAGACATCAGGAGACTGCACTTAAAACAAGCGCGAAAAGACGGCCTACATGAGAGCAACAATGATTTGAAAGTAGCATCCAGCTAATTAGACAACAATCCGCCAAATAAATTCTGACCCATTAAAGTAAACACTTAAACCAAAAGGATCAATGAAAGACAAACCCTACAAACTATTAATGTTTTATCTTCTACGACGATTGTGGATACAGGCTTAATGCTTAAAACTACATTGGTCTTCTAAGCAACAAAAATAGACTTAAAATGCTTTATAGAATTTCAGAACTACCTAATCGATAATGCCAAGGTCGACGTGATGAAGTACATCCTTAAACATTCAATTATGAATGCCAACTTTACGCATCAATAAAAAAAAAAAAAAAAAAATAAAAAAAAATATATGGGCAAGGGTAAATTCAGTAAATACTACGTTATACAGAGATTGTCACACGAGGAGAGAGAGAGAGAGAGAGAGAGAGAGAATTTTTTTCATAACCATCCATGTATCCTTTCAAAATGCTAAGCATATCCCAAGATGAAAATCATACGTACACATTTTACTCAACACCGGGGAGAGAGAGAGAGAGAGAGAGAGAGAGAGAGAGAGAGAGAGAGAGAGAGAGAGAGAGAGAGAGAGAGTCAATTCTTTTTAAACCTAAACATATCGCAAAGAATTCTTCGTATTTCCTAAATACAAAACCAACCCCCCCCCCCCCCAAATCAAAATCATAAACCCATCCTATATAATTCTAACCCCCCGACTTTATAAATTCCTACCACAACGTTAAAACGTAGAGATGGGGGGGGGGGGGGGGAATCCACACTCTAATACCATCCCACACAGCATTTAACTTCCGGTATGCAAAACTCCCCATGTGTCGCAACACAGAGCGATCGATGAGTAACTGCTGCCAGAATTTGGGAAACGCAAGACTGTAAAAATATATTAAGCTTCCTTCCGCCAGTTGGCTACGCTGAGTAAGAAGAGCTGTAGCGAAACGCTCATCTATTCCTTTACTTTTTGAGAATTAAGTTTTATATCAATACCGCAATTACAAGAATAAATTTTAGCAGCCGTGGATAGAGTTCTTGAATCGTACGTGATTAGCCGATGTTAATTCTAACAGAACATTTCAAGTTATATTCATATATATATTTTTATAATTCCATGGTCAAATTATGGCTTTTTTTAATAGCATGGCAAAATGACACCTCATTTGTTAACCTATGTCCTTAACCTGAAATGACAAAGTGAAATCGGAACAATTCCCTGAAACTTGGCTGATGAACGTTTACAAAAAATACCAAAAAACCTGCAATACCCTTTTTTCCCCCAATAACTTAAACCTACAACATGCAAGCCATCGCAAACGACTGCTTTCAACTAAAAAAAAAATCTTGAATAGTCATTAACAGAGGAATTTGTTGAAAGCTTCCTCAACGAAAACAGAAACACGACCGAGGTCACGGGGAACTCGGAAGGTCATTGACCCAGGTCAAACCTCAGGAGACGACGTTGAAAGTCAGTTTGCAGAACAGCTACTTTATCATAATTAGATGAAAATTAATATTATGACAATATTCAGTTTCATACAAGGATAAAGAATCGAAAAGAAAAATTCACTACATATTTGCGCAACGTGATATGGCGGAGGAGAGGGGTTGGAGGGAAAGTAGGTAGGTTGGAGGAGGAGGAGGGAGGGGAGGCGAGGGGGAGGAGGAGGAGAGAGGTCAACAGGAAGACTAATCACGAATGGGGGGGGGGGGGGGGGGAAGGTTTAAAAGTGTTTTCTCTCTCTCTCCCTCCTTCAGCTGTGAGAGGGAGAGGGAGCATGAGAGGGAGAGGGTGAAAATGTTTACCGCTCCCTCTCTATCTCTCAGCTACTGAAGGGAGAGGGAGACTGTGAACTTGAGGCGGAGGGGAGAGGCCGCTTACGGCGAGGGCGTACCTGGTCGATGAAGTGCATGATGGGCGTGAAATGATGGGTGACAGGGACGGGCGTGAGAGCCTGGCTGACGGAGGCAGCGCCCACGGCGGTGGCGGTGGTATGGAGCGGGGGCGTGAAAGCCGGAGGATAGGCGGCCGCCGGGGCGAGGTGGTGGTGGTGGTGAGGAGGCGTGAAGGGCACAACCGCGGCGTGGGCGTGAGCGTGGGCGTGGGCAGCAGCAGAAGAAGGGACGACCGGCAGCTGAGGCACGGTGATGTAGGGCGCAGCGCAGTAGATCTCGGACACGGGTCTCTTCATTACGCGGTACGTCAGTCGCCCCCATGGGAATTCCGGGGCGGTGGGGCGGGGGGCGTGGGTGGGTGGGCGGTGCCTTCTCTGTGGCGTCAAAGAAAGGGGTGCTTGCTTGCGTGCGTTTGTGTGGGGGTGAGATTGCGTGCGTTTATTAAGGCTGCTACTACGCGTATACACACACACACACAATCTTAGCGACTGCTGGGTGTATTCTGTATACACACACACAAAATCTTATACAAGACACACGCTCAATCTTATATGGACCGCTGGGTGTATATTCTGGCGACAACACTAGCGTGTATAGTATGTATATACACACCTACACAAAGATCAACGTCTAAGTTAATAATGATTGAGATCTGCTTCGTATACGATTAGCTTATATCCGAAATATTATGATTATATATCTGTGTTCCGTTTAACTTTTCCGTTCTCCCTAAAATAAAATGGACAACAAAATAATAATAAAAATTGGTAGGAAATCACTTGTTATTCACCATCACCCCCATCAACTCGATAAAGTATCTTGCGTAAGAACGATTTCATCGGTAAAATATAAAAAAAAGGTGGTTTTCAGTGACACTGTGAAAATAAAGCACTTTTATTTTTATCCTTCCGGATATATATTTTCTTTCTGTTGACAAACACTGGTCGAAGGATGGTAGTTCCTTCTTCGAGTTGCACACCTTTGCTCCCTCAAATAAAAAAAAAAACCCACACGAAAAATATATACCAAAGCAAAAAAACCAACACAAAATAAAAACACTTTTTTTTTTTAAACCAGCGAAGGGTAAAAGGGGACAAGTTAGAGGAAAGCACTTTCTTTTTAATGTCAAGATTTATATATTTATAAAAAAAGAGGGGATGTCTTATTTTAAAAAATGAGCTAAAAAGGAATTTTAAATGAAAATGACTTAAAAAAAAAACACTTGAAACTAAAAAATGTGCCACCAACAATGTTGTTGTTGCTGGGATTTTCTTTCTCGCTCCCTCTCTCTCCCTCCCTCCCTCCCACTCTCTCTCTCTCCTCCCCCAAAAACCCCTCCTCCTCCTCCTTCCTCCTTCTCCTTTCTCTCTCTGGGCCACGGAACAACTCCGACACACACCCACACCTAAAGCTCACTCACGCCTGTCTGAGGGCGGGCGACGGCTTCAATAATAACAACACGAGCGCCGTCTTACCTGCAAATGAAAAAAGGAAAACGATCGTTAGAACAGACGAGAAAAACGGGGAGGAATGTTTCTTCGACTTCTACTTCTGCTGTTGCTGATATAGATATATTATATATATATTATACATATATATTTATATAATTGTAATTTTTTTTAACTGAAGATTTTAGTAATACAATTCATTTTACTTGTAATTTTTAGTGATTTCTCATTCTTGTCAATAATATGTCATTAAGCTTATATTGATTATATAATATATAATATACACATACAGGTCACAGCAACAATATAACTATTATATATACTCATCACAATAAACACTTTACCTCAGATCTACAATATACATAAAATATTAACTAAGATATGAAACAATTTTCATAATATTAAATACACTATATAATATCAAATACACTTTTCTCTCTTCTCTTTTATTTATTTTTTTATAAAGTAAAAAAGAGGAAAGACTTAACAGCCAATACGTAAAAAATCAATATTCTCTCTTAAAAAAAAAAAAAAAAAAGGGGGGGGGGGGAGAAGGGGAGAGTGAAGACTAACAGAAAACACCATGACGAGAGAGAGAGAGAGAGAGAGAGAGAGAGAGAGAGAGAGAGAGAGAGAGAGACACAATGAGGTGAACTTCAAACCCAAAACAAAGGCAATGACTGCCTTATTGATCGCCCGACATAAGTAATTCCAGAATCCCCCCCCCCCCACCCCACCCCAAATCCTCCTCCACCTCAATCACTCCCACCCCACCAAACCCCCCTTTCCCCTCCCTCCCACAATCCCTCCCTCTCCCCAACAACTCATTTGGACAATATCCTTTCTCATCATAATCACACTGCCGCGCCACTCGTCAACTTTACACTGTAGTTATTGTCTGTAGCGGGACTATTTTTCGAATGAGAATTGGATGGCACATTATTATTATTATATTATTATTATTGTTGTTATTGTATTATTGTATTATTATTATTATTTGTGTATGCTGGAAACAGACCGTCTTTGACATGTTTTATTTTAAAAATAATGGCAAAATTCAACATTGAATTATATCAAAATTCTTTCTCCGGAAAGACAAATCGTAAGGAGAATTGGAAGAATTTTGTATGAAATCAATTCTGAAATTGAATCTGCATTATTTTAATTATTATTATTATCATTATTATTATAACAAAAGTATTACATGAAGGCTATTAATAAACACGATTTTGTGAATTTCTCGGTATCATTACTATTCACGTCAGTTATCAAACAGTTGTAGTAAACTTAGTTGTAGTAGCACGCAGCTGATTACGTCACCATTCTATGGTGCCAACTATCCCGCCAGGTAGAGGGGAAAGGTAGAGGGGATAAGTAGAGGGGAAAGGAGGAGGAGGAGGGGGAGGAGGAAGAAAGAGGTCAGCGGGAAAGAATTCCCGACCAGTCGCGCGAAGAACAACAGCGACAATTCCCAGACACAACCACCTACGAACGACTACGACGAAGAGGAAGACGACGATGACAACTCATCAAGAAGCACAGAAATCAATGACGACGACAACAAATGCGACTGACGCACGCACGCACGCACGACCATGACATTAAGAGGAAGTAAAAAAAGAAGACCAGACGAGAGAGTGAAAAAAAAAAAAAAAAAAAAAAAAAAAAAAGGTGGGGGAGAGAAAGGAAAGGAAAACTATGCCTCAGACGATCTTATTCATCACTATGAGTCATACAAACACACGAGTCACAGAGAGAGAGAGAGAGAGAATGATTCACTGTCGAGCATAAAGGCTGCTGAGTCAAACTGCTGTCCCTGACCCTAAATACAACTAACTTCCCGGTAACAACTGCATTCGCCCCGCAACCAAATCACTGACCCCCCCCCCCCCCCAAGGCCGCCGAATCTCATGATTTCAAGGACCGACCGAATTATCCTTCCATAAGGCGAGGAAGTCTCAGGTCTTTCAATAACTTTGTGTGTATGTTTGTTTACTATGGACAGGAAAACACACATGACATCAAAAATAAGTAACTGTGACAGAGAGAGAGAGAGAGAGAGAGAGAGAGAGAGAGAGAGAGAGAAGAGAGACCAATGTGTGTAATGTGTGGTTTTTACGACGGGCAGGAAAACAAACCACGTGACAGAGAGAAATATCAATGTGTGTGTGTGTTTACTTACGTGGGGGAGAGAGAGAGAGAGAGAGAGAAACCACGTGATAACAGAATTATCAATGTATGCAACAGCGCAACATAGTGGCCAACCGAAGTACTTGTACATTGTGAGTGGGCACATATGCCCAAACCAAGGCCAATACATACCACAACGCGAGTGACCCTCGCATTCCCGATCTCTGCCAGCGACAGGAATGCATATCCCCACACCCCCAATTCTCTCTCTCCCTCTCCCCCCCCTTAACCTGGGGAGCTAGACGGGCAGGGAGAGGGAGGGGATTGCTTAGCGACAACCAAGAATCAAACATACCTAAGTAGGCATTCTACTTCCTCCTTCCCCCACCCCCGCCCCCCAAACGCAGGAAAGGAACGAAGGACCGAGGTAAAAACAGCGTGGAATGCACCTTCTCTCTCTCTCTCTCTTCAACACGGGAAGCGACCCTGTAATAACTGCTGACACAATTAATCTTGCAAGGAACTTTAACTACCTTTGGCCGGTTCCAATCAAGAATTAACGTTTTTGACGAGTTTTTTTTTTTTTAAGTATACCGGGTCGTATACTTATACTTGCATGTTGCATAAGCACGCACTTTTACGTAAAACACATTCAATTATCCTTTAAGTATAAAATGCTGTTTATTTATAAAATGACACATATCATACCTATAAAGTTATGAAAGTTCTGCAGAATCTCGTAAAGATTCATGAGGTTTTACAAGTCGTAAATACTCAGCATAAACACAAATGACTGTGATACTGATCACATAGATATATCAAAGCCAAATATAGTGTTTGTCAACATTGTATAATCCTTACTCAACACTATAGACAAAACCCCTTTTAAACTCTATATTCTTTAACACCGTATAACACTTATTTTAAAACTATATAAGCCTTATCTAACACACTATTTTCTTATTTTAATGTTATATATACTTAAAACAATTTAATCCTACTTAATACTATATAATCCTTATTTAACATAGCTTATCAAAAAAATAATAATCCTTAGTTAACTCTTTGACCTATATAATCCTAGTTAACACTGTATAATCCTTATTCAACACAATATAATTTTACTTGAAAAAGTTGAAAATCGCGTCAAAGTAAAGATGATTTCTTGTCATTCCCCCCCCCCATTTCAAGAGCCGGTACTCTCTCTCTCTCTCTCTCTCTCTCTCTCTCTCTCTCTCTCTCTCTCTCTCTCTCTCTCTCTCTCTCTCTGTTGACCCCAAATCTTGCCATTCATCTTCCTTTTCGATATCCTTAACTGATTCAATCAAACCGTATTCCTCTAATTCTCTTTCTAGCTCGACAGACTTCTGTATATTTTCTACAGAATGTTATACCGTCACAGAACCTTCCCCGCTTCTTAGTCATATTTTGTTTTCCAGTAATTCTGGAATCAGTAGCGAGTATAACTAGTTGAAAGTATTCCGCTACTTAATGCTTAAGCCTATGTTCTCTCATCCTTTGACTGTCTTCCATTTCCCGTTTCCCCATTTATTCCAACTTGCGTTACGTTCACATTTTCATTTTTCATGCATTTTTTCAGTACGTGTATTGATCCTTTGCCCCAAACCGTGTTTCCTAGAACGTAATCTGTAGCAAGGTGATATATATGTCTTTTAGTACTGCTTTTCCTCTATGAAACTGTATTATTATTATCATTATTATTATTATTGCATACAAAGCACACGCGTGGAATTTCGTGACAATTGCAACGTCATTTTCAATCAATCGTTGCAAGTCCTTGGGACACTTAAATGCTGCATCATCGTCATATTTCTCTCTCTCTCTCTCTCTCTTCTCTTCTCCCCTCCTCTCTCTCTCTCTCTCTCTCTCTCTCTCTCTCTCTCTCTCTCTCTGTCAATGTCTCTATAAAAGTTGCAAACTTGGCTTTAACAACAACAACAACAACAACAATAATAATAATAATAATAATAATAATGGAATATACGATTCTGGTCTTACAAAATCAGTCAATGAATTATTTTCCTCCAGTAATAGTATATATATATATATATATATATATATATATATATTTATATATATATATATATATATATATATATATATATATATATATACATATACACACACACACATATATATATATATATATATATATATATATATATATATATATATCAAAACACGGAAATACGTTTTAAAAATAAAACCACAAGGTCGAAGATGACAGCACGAGGGCAAACTGAAACTAAAGGCAGAAAGGGGAACAGCAATATTCCCAAAGTAAGATTAGCAGCTATACATTAAAAGTAAGATAACAGTATTAAATTCCAAAGTATGATTAACAGCAATAAATTGCAAAGCATGATTAACAGCAATAAACTTCAAAGTACGATTAACATAGCAATAAATTTCAATGATGAACAACAATAAACTCCAAAGTAAGATGCAAAGCACATAAACCTCAAAGATGAACAACAATAAACTCCAAAGCAAGATCAACAGCAATAAATTTCAAAGATGAACAACAATAAACTCCAAAGTAAGATTAACAGCAATAAATTGCAAAGGCGAACAACAGTAAACTCCAGTGTAAGATTAACAGACAGAACAATTCAAATGTGAACTACAATAAACTCCAAAGTAAGATTATCAGCAAATAAACCTCAAAAGTGAACAACAATAAACTCCAAAATAAGATTAACCAATAAACTCCAAACTAAGATTAACAGCAAATAAATTGCAAAGGCGAACAATAAAAAAAACTCCAAAGCAAGATTAACTACAATAAATTTCAAAGATTAACAACAACAATAAACTCCAATGTAAGATTAATAGCAATAAATTTCAAATTCGCCCACCATGCTCCCTCATGAACAGCAAGAAATTTTAAAGACGAACAACAATAAACTCAAAATAAGAAACAGCAACAAATTTTCAAAGACGAACAACAATAAACTCCAAGGTTAAAATTAAGAATATAAACAAAATCATATAAATTTCAAGGACGAACAACAATAAACTCCACTGTTAGATTAACAACAATAATCTTTAAAAAGTTTGCTCACCGAGCTCACCCCCTTCATCGTTGGACCTGTAAACGCCATCAGCAGCGCTCCGAAGCAACCCCCCCCCCCCCACACACCACACACACACAAAAAACTCTTCGACGTTCATTTACCAAGTAAAGTAATAAAGAGGACGTTAGGGACCAAAACGTCTTATACCGAACCGGCCAACCACAGGCCATTTCATCTCGAAGAGTTCGTTCATGGGGTGATGGGGTGATCGACAATCTCTCCTTCTCTCTCTCTCTCTCTCTCTCTCTCTCTCTCTCTCTCTCTCTCTCTCTCTCTCTCTCTCTCTAATACTTGTCCCCCTTAAAGGACGAACTTCTCCCCCAAATACACACGCCTGCATCGAATGATGATGATAGTGAAGCAGATGATGGTAATGAGGCTGATAGTGATGGTATAAATATAGTGATGGCTGTGTTCCTATCATCGCCAGCTTCGCCACCCAAAAAAAGTTGCTGTAAAATGTGTTATGGGTCGAAAACGATCGCATTTTTCAAATGTTTTCGATGATGAGGGCGGTCGCCATGCGCAGGAGAGAGAGAGAGAGGAGAGAGAGAGAGAGAGAGAGAGAGAGAGAGAGAGAGAGAGGAGAGAGGGGGGGGGGCGGATCGAGGAGAGAAGGAGAGGAGAGAGAGAGAGAGAGGGGGGGGGGGCTGATTCAACTATCTTTTGGAGCAATCATGAATTAAAAAAAATAAATAAATAAAGAGCGCGTGGTGGTGAGAACATGGAACAGGAGCACTACCACCCGAGAAGGTAGACGAGACGAAAGAGAAAGAGAGAGAGAGAGACTCTCACAAGTCCGTCACCAAGCACTTAACCCACGAGAATTTACAGCTTAATGCTAAGTGCAAGGCCCTATAAATTCAAGGCGGGTTGGAAGGTGAAATTTCCCATGGCAAACGGCTGCTGGCGTCTCCGGTACTCATCTCCATTAAAAACTTTTTTTTTTTTTTTTTTGTACGCAGAGTTATTCTTCTTGGTTAATGATTTATGACGTAAGATCCATCGGAACCCTACAGAACTGCACCAGAAAGCTCATGGCCTTTACGAGCTGTCCTAGGAGCAAGATTTTGTTTGTGTGGTGCTTTTACGCTGCATGGAACCAGTGGTTATTCAGCAACGGGACCAACGGCTTGACGTGACTTCCGAACCACGTCGAGAGTGAACTTCTATCACCAGAAATACACATCTCTCACTCCTCAATGGAATGACCGAGAATCGTACCCGCGACCACCGAGGTGGGAAGCAAACACCAAACCAACCACGGCACTGAGGCGCTTTCCTAGGAGCAAGAGCCTGTGCTGGCACAGAGCCTAGCTAAATCAGAACCAACCTCATGGCGGCCTGACTTCTGACTTTTAAAAAAGGCGTTCTTCTTCTTCTTGGTTAACGATTTATGACGTCAAAGCCAGCGGAAACGTAGCACAGCTTAAGAATGCCTAAATTCGTCTGCCTTCTAGACTTATAAACAAGACGTCCTTTTTCTTTCCAGATGAATCATGATCGGAGAGCTTGCGTAAATATCACCGCAGCTAAAGATAGCCTATGGCAGCGTGACTTCTGATGATAAACAAGACGCCATTCTTAATTCTTCTTCCGTTTTTTATTCACGACCTGAAAACAGGCGTGAACATGACACAGCTAACGAGACTATGGCAGCCTGACTTCAGATTTGTACACAAAGCGTACTCCTTCTTCCAATTTTTATTCATGACCTAAAATCCAAAGTATTTATAACAAAGCTAAAGAAACCTATGGCAGCCTGATTTCTGATTTGTAGACAAAGCTTTCTTCTTCTTCTTCCAATTTTTGTTCATGACCTAAAATCCAACGTATATATAACACAGCTAAAGAAACCTATGGCAGCCTTATTTCTAATTTGTAAACAAAGCGTTCTTCTTCTTCCAATTTTTATTCATGACCTAAAATCCAAAGTATTTATAACAAAGCTAAAGAAACCTATGGCAGCCTGACTTCAGATTTGTAAACAAAGCGTTCTTCTTCTTCCAATTTTTATTCATGACCTAAAATCCAACGTATATATAACACAGCTAAAGAAACCTATGGCAGCTTAAATTTCTAATTTTTTAAACAAAGCGTTTTCTTCTTTCCCAATTTTTATTCCATGACTAAAATCCAAAGGTATTTTATAACAAACTAAGGAGCCTATGAGGCCTGACTTCAGATTTGTAAACAAAGCGGTTTCTTTCTTCTTTCCTTTGAATTTTTTTCATGACCTAAAATTCCAAACGTATATATAACACAGCTAAAGAAACCTATGGCAGCCTGATTTCTGATTTGTAAACAAAGCGTTCTTCTCCTTGCGATTTTTATTAGTGACCTAAAATCCAGCGTAACTATAAAGCAGCTAAACAAACATAGGGCAGCCTGACTTCTGGTCCGTAAAACCCAGCGGAATCGACAGACAACTGCTACAGAAAGCTATAGCAGACCGACTCCTGACTTGTCATAAATATATGATAATGAATGATAATGAACCAAGGTGCTGAACGACTTACACACCTGTTAATGTAACTGATCTGATTAATAAGGTATTGGGACGAATACCAAAGCCTCTGCCGGGTCCCGTATATGAATATCCTGTGAATGGTTCATTCAAGTGTGGTCTGAGGATTATCTCGCTTGGGTTGTCTCAATTTCTTTTCATGTCCAGAGAGAGAGAGAGAGAGAGAGAGAGAGAGAGAGAGAGAGAGAGTCTTCGTTCAGTTACCAGATCAAACACATCTATTCACTTGCGTGAGATAGAAAGAGAGGACGTCCTTCTCAGCTTCTCAAACCTTGAGAGAGAGAGAGAGAGAGAGAGAGAGAGAGAGAGAGAGAGAGAGAGAGAGAGAATCAAACGCGTCCACAAGGATCTTGACAGAGCACAAAGCAGTCACGTGACATAACGACAGACCCTTATCGTACCCTCAACGCCCAAAACCCTTTTTGTTTACTTTATCGTCGATATACAATGGTGTCAAATCTCGTAGCTCTCGCATACCCCGTCTCCAAATCATTATCTTATCTATACCCCTCGGCGTCCAATGCCAAACAAATAAAGCAACGAGGGCCTTGTGTGTGCAAAAGGGCCCAATCTCAAAGTGGCTATATAATACAGCGCAGATGTGTATCTCTCTCTCTCTTTCATGAACGGAAAAGGTCGCCTGCTAGTGGCTACCACTTAGCCAGAGCTACCAATGGACAGACAACCAAGCGACTGTCTGCCTACAACGCTATAAAACGTCATCCACATGTGAGAATCGTTATCTTTACGTGATAAGAGGATCAAGGCTTCGCGTGAACGCGCCGATCAATATCATATAATATAACTAATATAATTAAGGTTCAATAAAATTAATAATAAATAATAATAAATAATATAATAAAATTAATAAATATTAAAATAAATTAAAAATTAATTTAATATAAATTTTTAATAATAATAATACTTGATTTACAGGTCTTGATCACATTACAACAGCACCAGAAATCAAGGCACAGGGATACAGAAATAAAATTATTATTATTATTATTTAGATGATGAACCCTATTCATATGGAACACGCCAACCACAGGGGCCATAGACTTGAAAAAAAATCAAGCTTCCAAAGTATATTATCTGTTCCTTTGAAAGACGTAACAGAAGACAATAGGATATACAGAAAGAAGAGATCAGTTATGTTCAAGCTTCCATAGAATATTAATGTGTTCATTTGTAAGAAGTAACAGAAGGCAATAGGATATACAGAAAGAAGAGATCAATTCCAAGAAATAAAAATCATAAAATAAGTCAGTAAAATATAAAAACTCAAGGCAATAAAAGAAAGAAAAAAATACTAATAAAAAATTTAACATTCCAAGTACGATATTTCACTCGAACGCAGACAAAACTTACTGAACCGCGAGCCTGTCTTGACAACAAAGCCGACGTATATCACACGCTATTAAAAAATGCACGAACCTATTTCGTTATGAGAAGTCGATCCGAATCGGAGTTTACAGAGTGCATGCGAGTAAACAGTCCCACAGCACTCTCGCATCAATCACGAAAAGAATGATTCAGCGTTTTGAATCATTCTTTTGCTCTGAATCATTTACGTGAAACGGGAAGTGATTTTGTTGCATCAAGTTTACTAACTCGGCAAAGCTGAATTAGTTAAAAGCTCGTTCTTTGTACTATTTCAGATGTTAGCTGGACTTTCTGTTTGCAATTCGACTCGCACCAGCTGACTTTTCAAAAGAGGCATTTTTTTTTTTTTTTTTTTTAGTTTTTTTTTTTTTTTTTTCTGTAAAAGACAACTATTGAGATGGCTTGGTTTTGTTGCTCCGCACTTTTTCCGTCCGGCCTCAAATCTTAAAAACTACTGAAGCTTGAGGGCTGTACATTGGTATGTTGAGGGTCCACTCCTCCAATCAACAAAACGTCATCAAACTGCAATCCTTCGGCCTCAGTAGCTTTGATTCCATTTAGGGTTACATTTAGCCCTGATCGTTCAACACAGGTCACCAAGGCCACCTGAGAGTTTTATGGACAACGGCTCATACGGCATTACACACAGACCACCGAAAGATAGATCTCTTTTCGGTGGCCTTATTTATTATTATAAGTTTTAAGGAAAACTCGAAAGCGCCGAGCGCCAAGAAACTTCCGTTGCATTTTAAATGCTGATGTATCTTGAATGTGAACTTATAACTAAGCTTTCTCCACACCTTCCCATGAACTAGTGAATGACAAAGCACTATAGTTTTTTAAGCACTTTCTAAAGATTCTAACATATAAAATATAACTTAAAATCCACTTATTCCCAACAAAGTGGAGAAGACCTAATTTCTCTCTTTCTCCAACACATTAGGTCTTTAATCACATATGGAAGACGATCAAATTCTCTCTCTCTCTCTCTCTCTCTCTCTCTCTCTCTTCTCTCTCTCCTCTCGTCTCTCTCTCTCTCTCTCTCTCTCTCTCTCTCTCTCTCAAGTAATAAATTAAAACTCCTTTATAAATCGCTTTTAACTCTTTGTAAGGTTATGAATCAGCTCCCCTGTAGTGAATTCTTATCAGCTGAACGGTAAACCTCGAGCCATTAAATAATCTACACATTTCCCCATTAAAATAAAAAAAAATAAAAAAAAATCTAAGAAAACAAAGACACGACGGGAACACCTTCAATCGGCAAGAAAAAAAGTGGGAGGAGGGATAAATTCGGGTGTTTTCATACCAAACGCGCGCGTTAATGGTGTTATTCCTAGAAATCCGAGAAGTCTGAACATCTTGGCAGGTATTCAAATGGGGGCCAAAATGCTCCTCGCTCCCAAGACACAAAAGTAAAATAAAAACAACCCGAGTGTCAACGGAACCTTATGCTTTAAAATAAGGAAAACAAGGCAAGCTTTCATCTATTCTTATATATTTCGCTTTGCAAAGACTAACGTGAATATTAAGCAGATGCGGTTTTTATGTTCAGTCGAACGTTCTTCGCACCGTCATTTTGACTTAATTCTTCACTTCCTGGGAGGGAGTAATTACGGTACCTGCGACCGGTGGGTTAGTTTAAGTGGCTACCTTGCGACGGGGAGGAGGAGGAGGAGGAGGATAGAGGAGGAGGAGGAGGCGGAGGAGGAGGAGGAGGAGGAAGGGTTGGAAAGTAAGTAAGATGTAATAAAAAGATGATTTGAACAGAAGTATAGCACAAGAAACGTAAGGGGTTCCAGCTACGGGCCTAAGGTACGCCGCAAAGAACCTTGAATTAATGCCAGCAGTGCACAGCATGAAATACACAGACAACGATAACCCCTCCCCCCCCCCGCCCCACACCCCCAACCCAAAGGAGGAGAAGAAGAAAATGAAGAGGAAATTAACCTCCTCCTCCTCCTCCTGCACCAATCGAGACGTTTGACGCAGCTTCGAAATTCCAGAAGTTTAACTTCTCCTCCTAACCGCAAAAAGGAAACTGTCAAGAGAGAGAATGTCATAACCGACCACATACCGCTCATTAGGAACAACAGCAGAACAACAAGAGAACAACAACCTCCAGGGGGAGGGGGAGGGGGAGGGGCTTCCAATCCGCCATCCATCCACCCCCTCCACTTCATTGCCACGGTCGCATTTTGTGAGAAACTTCCCAGGTCTAATGACTAAATAGGTACTATACAGGTACCATAAGCAGCAGCAGCAGCAGCAGCAGCACTAGCAGTAGGAGAAGCAACAGCAGTTATCGCCAAGGGCAATAATG
The DNA here is from genome assembly GCF_015104395.2 of Macrobrachium nipponense. Lineage (NCBI taxonomy): Eukaryota > Metazoa > Arthropoda > Malacostraca > Decapoda > Palaemonidae > Macrobrachium > Macrobrachium nipponense. The sequence continues at coordinate 106,186,937 of NC_061087.1, read as the reverse complement.
TCTGCTGTCTATTCACAGGATATTTACAGGGGTGGAGGGGGGCACGGACGGACCTATATAGAAGAAGTTAAGGAGCTGCAATGCTTTGAAGCACTGAAGCAAGCACACAGGTGGCAGGGCAAGCACAGCTCCTAAAAGGCTGCTAGTCTGATACTTGGAAACATTGAAACATTGCCACATCTCGTGACCATTTCAAAAAGATGTAAGAAATAATAATAATAATAGTAGTAATAAATCAAAAAAGTCAGATGTAGCAACGAAAAGTAATAAATAAATAAAACTGATCTCTGACCTTTTCAAAGGCCACCACAACCAACTTCGCGAGAGAAAAAAAAAACATACAAACATCCTTCCTCTCAATTTCACAACGCTTGGTGATCGTAACGCTATATATGAGAGAGAGAGAGAGAGAGAGAGAGAGAGAGAGAGAGAGAGAGAGAGAGAGAGAGAGAGAGAGAGTACTTTTGTACTTCGGAAAAAGTCGTCAACAGATTTTCATTTGGAGGCTCGAAAAAACCAAACACAAAAACAACAACAGATGTTAAGCCAAAACACTCGAATGTCCTCTTAACAAGGAGGCGATGATTCGGCCAGGTAGAACAAGAGAGAGAGAGAGAGAGAGAGAGAGAGAGAGAGTATACCTCGTAGTTTAACTGAATTGCGAATCAACCCAAGCACTAACAGAAAAGAAGATTCGAGTGGTTGGAACAGCGGGGAAAAAAAAAAAAAAAAAAAAAAAAAAAAAAAAAAAAAAAAAAAAAAACAAAAAAAAAAAAAAAAAAAAAAAAAAAAAAAAAAAAAAAAAAAAAAAAAAATAAAAAAAACAAGGATGCAACTTTGGGCAGAAGGGACGCTGCAAAACCCCCTGTGAGGTGCCGTGACGTCACCCTGGGCCCCTTCCTTTAGCAGGAGTTTGAAATTATTGAATGCAATGATGCTGAATCTGACTACAGAGAGAGAGAGAGAGAGAGAGAGAGAGAGAGAGAGAGAGAGAGAGAGAGAGAGAATTTATACTTTGCTTATTACAAATTTGCTTCATTAGGCAACCGGTTATATTGACGTTGTGGAAATAAATCCAGATATATATAAGCAACACGTGGAAATAAAGCAATATGATGAGCTTATTAAGAGTAAACACTGACGTTTAATCAATCTATCTCTCTCTCTCTCTCTCTCTCTCTCTCTCTCTCTCTCTCTCTCTCTCTCTCTCTCACCCTAAGTCGTAACATGACTTTTATGGTCTCATGAAGTTGATTTTACATAGTTTCTAATTAAAATACAGACACGCCCACAAAATCATATATACATACAATTGTACAAGCGTTTTCATACACATTCATATGTCGAACTTACCATGCACGTGCTGCGTGTGAAGTTTAATTTATAGTGTATGAATAAGAATTACTATTTTACATACAAGTTTTTATTATTATTCATTTATTGATTTTTTTTTTTTTTTTTTTTTTTTTTTTTTTTTTTTTTTTTTTTTTTTTTTTGCTAATAACTGAACTCCTCTCCCTGTATTTCCCCAATTACAGTCTGTTACTCTTACAATGAACATCATTATTCCTTGCAAGCTTGAATTATTATTATTATTATTATTATTATTATTATTATTATTATAATAATCATCATCATCATTGGTTCCTTTGGCTAACCTGTTCCATATGTACAGGGTTCACCTTATAATAAAATAATAATAATAATAATAATTAATAATAATAATAATAATATAGCAGCAGCTTAAGGAGTTCTAATCATGGAATTCGTTACACAAGCACAGCGCAAGATGCGCTTATGACTTGAGCAGCAAAGACGGATCCCGAGAGAGAGAGAGAGAGAGAGAGAGAGAAGGGTCCCTTCTGAGCCATAATGGGCAGAGAGGGCTAGAGCAACACCCAGAAATTTCCTTACAAAGACGAGCATCTAAGTAACCCCGCCTGGTGTACTCCACCCACCTCACGTCGCCCCCGCAGCGAGAGAGAGAGAGAGAGAGAGAGAGAGAGAGAGAGAGAGAGAGAGAGAGAGAGAGAGAGCAAGCATATCACGTCAAAACCATTCACGCCGTGTAACCTCGGAACCCACCTATATATAATTGCTGTCATCAAGTTTTTAAACTTGAACTGCTCTAATATGAGAGAGAGAGAGAGAGAGAGAGAGAGAGAGAGAGAGAGAGAGAGAGAGAGAGATCACGTTAAAATCAATCACCTGGCAACACGTGGGACCAAACTACTGATTGGCATTAGTTCTTACATTAACATACTCTAAACTAAGGCGACGACATACATTATCGTTGAAATATAAAAGCAAGTTAAATACAAAAATGTCATGAATTACGCAGAACGGGACACTGTTGCACCTTCTCCAGACACACACACACACACACAAATTCGCCATTCGACTTGTCAGAAAACAGACCCGCTTGGAAACGCGGTGTCCAGTAAAGGTAAAATTACCCGTCATGCAATAGCAACAGGTAGTAGCGGGTTCGATGTAATATTATAAATGTATCACCACCCTAATAGTATTCTTGTATTTTAATGCATTTTTACTTACCAACAGGTAGAAGGTTCGATGTTATAATCATATATGTATCGCCCTCTACTACCCTAATACTATTATTCTTGTATTTTAATGCATTTTTATCTATCTATCTATATCTATCTATCTATATATATATATATATATATATATATATATATATATATATATATATATATATATAGATCTTTCTGTACTTCCTATTACCTGTCTTACTTCTTGCTAATGAACACCTTTAATATTCTTAGGACGCTCGAGTTTCAAGTCAAAGGTCCCTTAGGTGGGCTTGTTCCACATGAATAGGGTTCATCTTCTGAATAATAATAATAATAATAATAATAATAATAATAATAATAATAATAATAATAATAATAATAATAATAATAATGGAAAAGTAAATCCACAATAATATGTTTGTTTGAACTTATTTAAAATGCAAAGCAGATATTATTGTGGATTTACTTTTCCATTTTCTTTTATAACTGTATTACGATGTGAATAATGAGTCTCTAAGAATAATAATAATAATAATAATAATAATAATAATAATAATAATAACAATAATAATAAATGTTGCGAGTTCGTGTATAATTTAAAACCCCTTTACAAAGCTTCCGAACCCTTCCTTGGGATCATCTTCAGTAAAGAAAAAAATATTGTAATAATAATAATAAATATAATATAATAATAATAATAATTAATAATAATAAAATAATAGCACGTGGTTCCCTTCAGAAAATGTTGTACACAACTCCAAACTCGAGTCCAGCAATAACACGAGCGGTGTAAAAAGGTATATTTTGAGAGAGAGAGAGAGAGAGAGAGAGAGAGAGAGAGAGAGGAGTAGAGAGAAGAGGAACTGAGAGAGAGAGAGAGCCTGGTATTTCTGCAGGACAAAGCAAAGCTACAAACAACCCCCCCCGTTTTTTTTTTAACTTCCATGCAAAAAGTCAGTAGAGTAGCAGGCAGTAGTGTTAGTCATCGCCGGCACCGGCCCGTTCGATACAACTTCCGGTTGCAACTCGTGAATGGTTCCTCCATTCCATTGATAACGGGACTGGCCTTACACAAAAGTTATCCGACTTTACAACAAAAGTTGCCCTGCAGGTGGAACACCCCCCCCCCCCCAAAAAAAAAAAAAAGTAAATTATAAAAAGCGCCAAGTTATTTTTCACCCGATGCGCCAAGAAAGAAAAAAAATCCGATAGTGATACTGGCAAGGAAAGTATAGGACCCACACACAGGATGCCAAAGAATAATGTTACGAGGAGTTACAAGGATTAGGACGTCTCAAAGACATGTTGGTCCATCCGAGGAGACATAGTGTGCTCACTTATCTGTAAGAGAAGGTTTTACTGTGCATTCAGTGTCCTAATGCTTTTGTCTAGCTTTCTTTTAAACTCTTCCACACACGAGAGAGAGAGAGAGAGAGAAGAGAGAGAGAGAGAGAGAGAGGAGAGAATTAATGCAAATACGCCTTAGGCAAGAATGAACACAGGCAGCGATCTGGTACTGAAAATACCAAACAACAGCAACTGAGATGCGTCCACATTTGTGTTGTGTACAAGTTAATCAATTTCAATGACGAGTCAAACCAAGGGCTCTGTCATTAACGCAGTCTGTAACCCTCTCTATTAGTTTGTCGATTCGTGTGTTTCTTTGATAACTGACCTCCTCTGTCTGCATTTCCCATTACATAATAATAATTCATTTTCTACTTAATGATAATAATGAGCTCCATACTCTTTGCAACTTGAATTTCAGGCCAATAGCTTTGTTCCATATGAATGAGGTTCATTTTCTGAATAATAAAAAAATTAAATTAAATTGATTAATTAATTACTAATAATAATAATAATAATGAATACTATACTCTTTGGGAGATAATGGGCTGTTATTTTCTTGTCCCGCCCACCGTTTTATATGCTCTTCAGGAGGAAACTACAGTCTCCGTTCGTAAGTCTTTGTTTTTTTTACATATAATATATTTTTATGTATATGTTTTCCCCCATAAATTTTCCAGCCACGTCAATGACCCCAGCGTCATCGCCGCTACGCCTGGCCTCTTCCAGAGGCGTCTTCCAGAACTCAGTTCCGCTGGAAGGAGCTTCAAGTTGGAACAGGTGCTTCCCATTCAACTGACCGCTGCTGCTTCTTACCTCTGGTAAACCAATTACGTGCTGAATTGCAACATTAGTTCAAAGTCGATTCTCAAACGACCTTTTGAGTCAAGATATACTGATGACTTTCAACATTCAACGTTCACTGATTCGCTCATTTATTTCTTTATGTTTTAAAAAGTTATCTCTCTGCATTTCAGGGTTGGTGGTTTAAAAAAAAAAACAGAGATATATTTGATTTACTTGATTTTCTTTATTTATTAGGTTTTTTCTATGTAAGATATTTTTTTACTTATCTTTACCTCAAAATGTACTTTATGACAGAATTACTACCGATTTATCTTTTAGGTTTCCAGTTCTGGCCTAAAATATGTACTTGCAACTCTTTTTATATCAAAATAAATAGATGCAGCACAGTTATGCTCCAGTTTTTTTACGAACCTCCAAACCATATTTTTCAATTTGCTTTCAAATTAAAAAAAATCAACATTTTAAAATCGTGATTATTTTAATGAAAAATTCAATGATTTAATCACTTGATTAAATCAGTTTGATTTCATCGCTGCCAACCCTGCTGCATTTCTCATTACTTTCTGTTTTTTCATTCTCTTGAACACTTTAATATTCTTAGGAAGAGTGGATTCCAAGTCAATGGTCCCTTCGGATGGGCTGTTCCATATGAATAGGATTCATTCCCTAAATAATATAATAAAATAATAATAATAATAATAATAATAATAATAAAATATAATAATAATAATAATAGTTCTTTCAACGGCATTTAATTTATATAGATTGAGAAGATTATACATAGATTAAATGCCACTGAAACAGCTATAATATTCAATGCTACTGCCCTCGGAGAAGGCCTCCTTCCTAATAATAATAATAATAATAATAATAATAATAATAATATCTGGACTACGTCACCACATCAAGAGTGCTAATTAGTGGATTAACAGTTCTGTATCTTTACTACAGGCGCGGAACTTCGAATAAACTCATTACAAATTGACTCTCATTCACGGCAATTAATCCCTGCACATGGGAATATATTATAAGGGGGACCAGATACAGCGTTAAAACACCTTCTGCGTTGGACCGTGGGACTTGAATAAACCGGTCCTCTTGCCTAAATTGCGATCATACGACGGACCGTATGAAGAAGAGAGAGAGAGAGAGAGAGAGAAGACCCGAGAGAGAAGAGAGAGAGAGAGAGAGAGAGAGAATATTTAACTTACCCGGTACTAAAGCTTTACGTATATTTTCCACACAAAATGATAATATAACACAAGATTGATTGGGTTGAAGGGGGGAGAGAGAGAGAGAGAGAGAGAGAGAGAGAGAGAGAGAGAGAGAGAGAGAGGCCAACAGCAGGTGATTATTATTACCCCTACCTCAAAGCTGTATATTTGCCACAAACACACAAATGAGGGGTAACTGGCCGACAAGGAACACCATATGAACATATGCTCAGAGGGTCTTGAAACCAGACATTCCCCCCCCCCCCCCCCCCCCCCCCCCCCCCCCCCCTTTCCCCCCCCCCCCCCCCCTCCCCCTACATTTCTTGCACCCTCGCAAGAATCAACCCCCCCCCCCACACACACACACCCCCCACACAAAACCCTTCCACCACAATCCTTTCACCCAAAACATGACAAATGATTTAATGCTTCACTTCCTGCTTATCGATTATGAAACGAACTGAGATTTGGTTATTCAAGACATTTCTTTATCGATGGATGTAATCTGCGGGTTTGTGAAGATGTCTTGCAGGGAAATAATAATAATAATAATAATAAATGATAAATAATAATAATAATAATAGTGTGACTTATCTCTCAAGTATTTCATGTCATGGGAAACAGTTCCTTTCAGGAATGCAAAAACAAATGTCTGAAATCGCTGACGACCAGAGAGAGAGAGAGAGAGAGAGAGAGAGAGAGAGAGAGAGAGAGAGAGAGACCGATTCCAGTGAAGCAAACTGAGTGAGTGATTCCAGTGAAGCAAACTGAGTGAGTGATTCCAGTGAAGCAATTAAGTGAGTCTGATTCCAGTGAAGCAAACTGAGTGAGTCTCATTCCATGAAGCAAACCTATTCCTCAGTAAAATGGAAAATCGGTAACCAGAAAGAGAGTGAGTGAGTCAGACTACTTCATGTAACGCAGACCCCTTCCTTCGTGAAACGGGAAAAAATATTTGAGAGAGAGAGAGAGAGAGAGAGAGAGAGAGAGAGAGAGAGAGAGAGAGAGAGAGAGATACTCGCCATTTGTGCTAAAGCCAAACCATTGGTTGCCATGGGAGACCATCGACTTTTATTCAAGTGAAATTAGGCATTACCCTGGTTCCAATTACCCAGAATTGCCCGACAGTATTACCTTGTACTCGAGTCTTACATCATGACGTTTCCCACTCATTACCCTAACACCTCTCTCTCTCTCTCTCTCTCTCTTCTCTCTCTCTCAAGGAAAGCTCTTGCCAGTCTGTATTACGAAGATGCAACGCATTAGTATCCCCTATAACAGTTGATTTCAATTTTTTACAAACCGATCTATTCAATCATTGATATATTTATATCTAATGCTGATAGTCATTTTTCTATAATAACGGATCTACTCTCCGTATTTCCCATTACCTTCTGTCAATTTCTCGAACAAATCCCTACATTATCAAATCCAGGCGAACTATTCTTGTCCCTTACAGATTTATATATTTTTGTTTATATTTTAAATCATGCAGGAATACCATACAGTATGACAGGCTATTCCTAATGTCAACAGAAGTCTGCTTTAGATTTACCGTTGATTTGTAATGGCAAAAAGCTGACCCAACCGGGAAGCAAATTCCTGAGACGTATGCTATGGCGAGGTGGAACATACTACATACTGCCTATGTGAACTCTCTCGAGAGACAGAGTTTCCAGCCCTGTGATTGGCTTATCAACAGCCAATCAGGAGCGTCGTCAGGGACTGCCCTAGACGTCAAATGCACGGTTGATGTGAATGTACCATAGTATTGCACCAGCACTGGGTTTTTTGGCATGCCCCTACGTTAGGTTAGGTTAGGTCAGTAGCTTAGGTTAGGTTACAACGGTACCTAGATTAGGTTGGGTTAGCTTACAATGGTACCTAGAAAGTCATTCAGGTGTGGGACACCTAATGAGATTATGTTCATGAATATTCTAAGATTAGTTTTCAAAGTGCGGATATGACGCTATATCTTAAAAACTAACCATAGAATATTCTTGAAAAGTCTCATTATGTTTCCCACGCCCAGATAACCATCAGGCATTCCTTTGGCAATAACCTACCGTGACCAACCTACCCTAAGGGCATCGCAAGAAAATCAAGGTACGCGTTACATGTACCTGATGCCTAGAACATTTCACCTGCATACTCCATTGATATCAGAAAATAAAGGCTCTCCTCATATCCTTGAAACTCACCTTTCCACCTGCAATATATTCATTATGACCTACGGGCTGCTCTATGAGCGAGGGCCCGTGCTGGCATAAGGCCAGCTTAATCTCCAACAGCAACATCTGATGCCTCCAAGAGTCACTGCATAAATTTCCTATCTCATTCAGGCATGTTAGGACCAGAAAGAGAGCATATGGAACGAGATACGGGTCAGGATAATTTTATTTTTTCATTTATTAAAATTACATCGTTACTCCCAAAATAGTCGACCTACTCCATTCTTCATCAGGGTATGGGGGGAGAGGGTATGGGGGGAGGGGGGCCATGAGAAGAGACCCCCTGGCATACAAAATATTGGTAATTACCTCGTCAGCCTTTGAAGAGGTCCCCAGAGCGATTTTTAATAAGGCACCTCTAAGCCTTTGCGTCATCACACTTTTGAAGAACCCCCGCCGCCAACCCAACCCCCGCCCCGCCCCCCACCCTCAACCTCAGGAGGAAAAAAAGGCTGTGGTATATAAAAAAACCTTGATGCCTTTTTTTCCTAAAAGGAAAAATCTGCATGTCATAAAAGATTGCGGTTAAAAAAAAATGCATGTCATATAAAAAATGGACAATGTTCCTATGACGTATTTCTTCAACGTAAAATTAAGTTTTTTACTATTATTATTATTAATAATAATTACATTCGTACAATGGCCACAATAATGACGACTCGACTGCCTTATAATATGCCTCTAAAAACAAAAACCCGTCAATACCGATCGGTGTATACATATATATATATATATATATACACACACACACACACACACATATATATATATATATATATATATATATATATATATATATATATATATATATATATATATATGATATGACAAAAGAAGAGATACGTTACTCCGACACACCACCAGCAACGGTCAAGAGGAGGAGGAGGAGGAGGAGGAGGAGGAGGAGGAGGAGGAGGAGGAGGAGGAGGAGGAGGAGAGAGAGAGGGAGGAAGCAGGCAACAGGTGGACAAAATGGAGTTGGTGGAAGGCACGGACAGCCGAGACGGTAGACGATAATACTACGACGAGGAACAGTCGAGTATATGAATACATTTCGCATATTTCGAATACGCGACCAATGGCTTTATTAACGTATGACGTAATACATATAACGAAGGTTTTATAACGAAGCTTCCGCCAAGTATATATATATATACACCGTCTCTTCATAAAGTGACCTACTGAAAGCAAAGAAACTCTCCCGATAAGATAAGATAAAAGCAATAAGTTTGTCGAAGATGGAATCTTATCGGCAGACTTTTGTTCAGCCACGGAATTGTAACAAGGGAAGGGAAGGGAAGGGAGAGAGGAGAGAGAGGGGGGTTGGGGGGAGAAGAGAGAGAGAGGAACATTGGCAAAAGAAACACTGCTGGCGTCGACTCACTCACCGGAAGACGCCAACCTAACCCACCAATAAGCCCTTGAGGGAGGGAGAGAGGGCTATTTTTTGGAGGGAGGAGAGATTCCGGGAAAAAAATTTAAGAGGGAAAGGGGGTTGGACGGGAATAGAGGGGGGGTGAGGGGGTGCTAAAGTGACTGAGTCGACGGTTAGTGATAGCTTGAGGGTACATGGCCTTCCTTTTGACGTTACATTACGAGAGAGAGAGAGAGAGAGAGAGAGAGAGAGAGAGAGAGAGAGAGAGAGAGAGAGAGAGAGAGAGAGAGAATATAAGCAATACAAATTTCGGAGAGCACACTTTTTATGCCTTTTCAACGAGAGAGAGAGAGAGAGAGAGATAAAATGCAGCAAGAGTTTCGCAGAACTTGATCAGGAAACTTTTAAGTCACAGATTTTTAACGAGAGAGAGAGAGAGAGAGAGAGAGAGAGAGAGAGAGAGAGAGAGAGAGAGAGAGAGAGACTCATTAAGTATCTATATCAAGAACAAGAGATCATTTAGTATCTACTATATGAAGAGGACGTCCGTAAGAAGTGACTGTTTCTGAAGAAATGTCTAATCATTAATCTTCATGGGCTGAAGACGTACATACTGATAAGGATAGAATGATATCCATCTATCAAGCAGTTATTTAGATAAACATGCCGCAAACATTCCAGAGAGAGAGAGAGAGAGAGAGAGCCGAGAGAGACGAGATGAGAGGAGAGAGAGAGAGAGAGAGAGAGAGACTTATCTATCTAGTTTCTTTAAGGACAAGAAGATCTCTCTGCAGAAAGACTTGGGTTTCTCTGGAGAGCTGGAGAGAGGAGAGAGTGAGATATCTGAGAGAGGAGAGTTGGAGAAGCAGGAGTGGGGAGGGACGAGAAGAGAGGAGAGCCGACGGAGAGAGAGAGAGAGAAATTTCTCTAAAGAACAGGAAGAGAAAGGACGAAAATACTTCGCTAAACAAAGAGAAAGGTTATAAAGACAACTGTCGAGAGAGAGAGAGAGAGAGAGAGAGAGAGAGAGAGAGAGAGAGAGAGAGAGAGAAAAATTTCCCTACAGACACCAGAAAGGACAAAAACATTGTCTACAGTACGAGAATAGAAAACAAAAGCAACTCTCCGTCCTGAGAGAGAGAGAGAGAGAGAGAGAGAGAGAGAGAGAGAGAGAGAGAGAGCCAGCAAAGGCCATCCATTGCCCAGACAGGATAGAGCCATCACGGAGATTCATCGTCCATCACAGCATCAAGCGGACCGATCACCACCAGCCAACGCCAACTCCAACGCCAACACACCAACACCAACAATGCCGCCGCCGCCGCCGTCACACACAACCGGGTCACCACCGAAAAGACTAAGGGGGTTGTCTAGAGGACCAATCTATCAATCTCAGATATCAATTCTCACTTCCCTTCCGAGAGACTCTTATTGACTGACTGTACGTGAAATCAAAGGCACTTCGTCTTTATCTTTGCTATCAATAAAGTGTAAATTTATCTGCTTCAAGAAAAGATATATAAAATGTACGTTTAATTATTCCTTTTCTATTTTCATTTTCCAAATTGCCGGCAATCTAAGGCTAGGCTGTCATAAACAATTTCTACTTGAAATGATTACGAGTGCGCATTGTAAATTCAAGCGCATTTATGATTACTTGTTTGTATGGTGTTTTTACGTTGCATGGAACCAGTGGTTATTCAGCAACGGGACCAACGGCTTTACGTAACTTCCGAACCACGTCGAGAGTGAACTTCTATCACCAGAAATACACATCTCTCACTCCTCAATGGAAAGGCCGAGAATCGAACCCGCGACCACCGAGGTGGAACGCTAATACACCATACCAACCACGCCGCTGATTACGACCCGTAAAGAAATAAATAACGCTTTAAACAGCCTAAATAAATGCGGATACCACATAACAAATTGCTCGTTAAATTTTTTTTTTTTCCCCAACTCGTATTTCCAAAGTGACATTCGCAGCAAGTTAACGAATATGTTTTGACTTCATACTCTCTCTCTCTCTCTCTCTCTCTCTCTCTCTCTCTCTGAAGCTACTCTCAATATGGATTAATCCCCAACCCCCATACCTCCCACCTTACACTTTCCCCACCACCACAAAAAAAGGGGGAGGGGGGGGAAAACAGGTTTTAGGGGGTCCATGCGGGACCTTGCATAACAATAACAATAAAAAGGGGGTGAAATGACACCGAAGAGGGGTGAAGGAAATTGGGAGCATTACTGATGATACCCAGACACGACACAGACACACACACACAGAGAGAGAGAGAGAGAGAGAGAGAAGGAGAGAGAGAGAGAGGAGAAATTTCGAATGCCTTCATCAGAGGGATATTATGTTAAGCCACAGATTTTCAACAAAAGTTAACGAGAGAGAGAGAGAGAGAGAGAGAGAGAGAGAGAGAGAGAGAGAGAGAGAGAGAGACGGGAAGCAGCCACCACGAACTGACGCAAGGGGAGGAAGGAAGTGCAATGAAAACCAGATATCATCACCAGAACTCACAATACGTATAATGAGGTGGTATAATGAGCACACCGTACATCGGGGTTGAGGCGTTTATAATGCAAGAATGTGATGCAATACCTAACTCCCTAACTCGTATACATATACTATAAATATATTCTGCATTGTTCCCGCAGATGTTTATTGACAAATATATACGGGTAAGGTCAATATATCACGTGGTAATATATATATATATATATATATATATATAGATATATTTATTATTATATATGATATACTACTATTATATAATATATAATACATATCTAAAAGGACCCTCTTCAACCTGTATGGTATCTAGTGGAGCTATTTATTCAAACATTTTTTTAATAAATAACTCCACTAGATATCAGCTATTTCGAGAGAGAGAGAGAGAGAGAGAGAGAGAGAGAAGAGAGAGAGAGAGAGAGAGAGATATTTGACTCAAGTCATCGAAAATTACCATAGCGAAAAATATTAAAAATCCAACTTCGTCAATCCAGTAAGCGTTCCTCCATTCTGTCATACGTCATCTACCAATCTTGGTGTCCCTTATAAATATTTAAAATCAATACGCTCAAGATAATTTTTATTATTTGTTCGTTTGTCTGCGGACCAAACCATTTCCTTCACACCTGGCCGACTGGCCTATCACCGAAGGAGGTTGTAACACCAGCCTATCAAAGCCATTTCCTTCTCTCAGACGACTTCCTAAATCCTACTTTCAATGACTAACCGGATCCCCTTCAGGAATAATACTTCTGTGTCTGCGAGCGCAATGGATTCTCCACGTCTCCCAGGGCAAATTATCTCTTCTGTCTCTTCTTGAATTGTAAAGGCCTAAAAAAAATTTTTGGGGCTCCTTATATAAAGCTTGATGACATTTCAGTTGCTTACTGAAATTAAATAATTTCTTTGGTTTTAGGCTTAGATACACATACGTAATGTGACACATCAAGAAGCAATTCTTGTTTTTGTTTTTCCCTGGTAATCTGAAACGAAGATATTGTCCAGCCTTTCCAACGTCAATTAGGGGTTTTATAAAACGTGTAAAGTAAAATTAGTTCTTATTTAATAAAACTTAGTCTGTAAAAAGAACATTTCCTCTTGCTTTTTCTAACTTGATTGTAAAAGACCTAAAATACTAATAAAAACTTGAAACTGATTTTCTTACAAGCTTTCCAACGTGAATATGGGAATTTAAAATGTTTCAAATTGGGCCAAAATATAAATAATCAAATTTTTACAATAAACCAACCAAATTCAAACCAAACTCATTTGACTTTCTTGTTGAATATACCAAATTGAAGGCGCTGCAAATTTTGTATAAATAATCCAAAATATAAATAGCAAATTTTTACAATAAACCGACCAAATCCAAGCCAAACTCCTTAGAATTTCCTGTTAAATATACCAAATTGAAAGAGCTACAAAACTCAAACCAAAATCCTTTGAATTTCCAGTAGAATGCACCAAAATGAAGGAGGTAGAAAATTTTGTTTAAATAACCCAAAATATGAATGAGAAATTTTTTAAAATAAACCAACCAAATTCAATAGACTTTCCAGTTGAATAGACCAAATTGAAGGAGCTACAAAATTTGTTTTAATGACCCTAATTTTAATGAGCAAATTTTCAAAATAAACCACATTCAACATGACTCATCTGAGGTTCCCGTCGAGAGTCTAGGAAAATGAGATCAACACTGTAAGTTCGAATTGAACTAAAAATAACACTAAGGAAATTTTTAATTAACCCGCGAAGACCCTTAGAGCACAACTGACAAAAGGTTTTTACCCTCAAAGGCAGCTGTAGTGAACACATATAGGGAAAATTAAAATGATGAAATACCCCTTTGCGTAAGGTTACAAAAAGATAACTAGAAATGAAGAAATGCTTCATTGCTATAACTCCATTACGAAAAGAAGCTTCAATAAGTTGCTGTTCTCCTTAGGTACTACATGAGAGAGAGAGAGAGAGAGAGAGAGAGAGCGCCTATATTCCAATTCACCACTATTAAACCATCCTTCTATAATTCCCATTACATCTTATAAAAACATGTTTTAATTGGTTGTCCAGAGAGAGAGAGAGAGAGAGAGAGAGAGAGAGAGCAATCACAGGTTAGCTCCCAAATTCTCTGGGAGCTCCCCCTTTACCACATGGATGAGGCTTAAGCGTTTAGGCGGTCGCCCCCCCCCCCCTCCCTCTCTCTCTCTCTCTCTCTCTCTCTCTCTCTCTCTCTCTCTCTCATACGCAGCCAACGCAAGGCGTCACTCTCCAGCCGACGGTATCGCGTCATACCGTACGCAGTAGTATTGAGTCTTTTAAAAAACCCTAACAATTTTTGTTGTTTCTTCACAGAAGATTTATTGGTGTTTCTCCTCAATTTTCCTTTCACAGCAACTTGTTGTTTCTCCACAACAATTTTTTTCTCTTCGCATCAGAGTTCAAGTGTTTCGCCAAAATAATTTTTGTTTCTTCAGAACATTTTTGTTTTTGTTTTTTTACAGCAGTTTATTGCTGTTTTCCATAACATTTTTAACAGCAAAAAAATTTATTTGTTTACACAGCAAAAAATTTGTTTATTGCTGTTTTCCATAACATGTTTTAACAGCACAAAAACATTTTTGTTGTTTTCAGAGCAAAAAAACAATTTTGGAAAACAACAATATACTGCTGTGAAAAATAATGTTCTGAAGAAACAAAAATATTTTGAACAATAAATTGCTGAGAAAAATGTTCTGGAGAAACAACAGCAGTTTATTGCTGTTTCTCCAAGACCATATTTGTTTCTTACTGCAATTTACTGTTTCACTAGAACAGTTCTTTTCGTTTATTCACAACAATTTATTGTGTTCTCCAGAAAAATGCTTCTTCATAACAATTTATTGTTCCTTCTGAAGAATTTTTTTGTTTCTTCACAATTTATGGTTTCTCCACAATCATTTGTTGTTTCTTTACAGCAATATAATGTAGTTTCTAGAGATAACTTTTTGTTGTTTTTCACAATAATTTATTGTTTCTTCAGGACAATTTTTTAGTCTTTACAGCAATTTCTTGCTGTTTCTCCAGAACAATTCCTGTTGTTTCTTCACACCAATTTGTTGGCTCTGTAGAACAATTTTGGCTGTTTCGCTACAAAAACAACAACTTGTTGAATTTAATCTAAAAATCATTCTCTCTCGACAAAGGACCTGTTTCATTTGCAAAGATCTCATCTCCAATAGAATCAACTTAAAAATTGAAGAATAGGAGAGAGAGAGAGAGAGAGAGAGAGAGAGAGAGAGAGAGAGAGAGAGAGAGAGAGAGCCAGTCACAAGCAGCGGCGTCTCAAGGATTGAATGATCAACAACAGAGGGTTCCTCCATTCGGAAATCTCCTCTCTTTCCTTCCTTCCTCCACGTCTTCTTTTATTCCTTATTCTTCCTCTCATTCCTCATCTTCCTCCTCCTCCAAATAAAAAAAAAAGTCGTGGGGAGCAGAACAGAACACAATCGCGTTTCTTTTCATTGTCATCGTTCGTTTATCTCTCGCCCTTCAGAGGGACCCCGATTCAACAGAACAAAAGAACACAGACAAGACAGACATACACCACACACACACAGAATCATCCTCCTCCGGCCTAACCAAGAAGCCTAGGGCCCTATAGGCTGTCTGGAGTGCCAAGAGGAACAACAACAACAACGACAACAGCCAAACCATTTCCCAGCCTTCCGACGAAAAACAACATGCTATACCCTACGAAGTGGCTGGCTGTTGCTATTAACCAGAAATCGCCCCGTCATGAGTATTCGTTAATGGCCGTGACTCAGGAGGATGTAGGGGGGTAAGATGAGGGGAAGGGGGGAAAGGGGGAGAGGTTGGGGGAGGGGGCGGCGCCCTTGAGTACCAAGCTGCTGCTGCTGCTACCCACCCACACTCCATACCTACCTCACGGAGGATAGCTTGTGAAGGCAGGGTCAGATCTCAAAGGTACCAAACAACTCCTTATCGTCCCTTCACCCTTGAAGCTCAAGACTTTTCTTACTCTACAGATTCAGATAGATTTTCTTCCTCTACACTTTCAGATAGACTTTCTTCTTTTTCTTCTACACATTCAGCAAGACTTTCTTTCTTCCTGTACACTTTTAGCTACATTCTTTCTCTACACTTTTAAGACGTTTTTCCTCTACACCCCTAGCTACACTTGGTTCCTCTACACTTTTAGCTAGACTTGTTAGATTTTCTTCCCTACACTTTCAAGCTAGACTTTACACTTTGAGCTAGACTTTGTTCCTCTACATTTTTAGCTAGACTTTCTCCTCTTCACTTTGAGCTAGACTTTGTTCCTCTACATTTTTAGCTAGACTTTCTCCTCTTCACTTTGAGCTAGACTTTGTTCCTCTACATTTTTAGCTAGACGACTTTCTTTCTCTACACTTTGAGCTAGACTTTCTTTCTCTACACTTTCAGCTAGACTTTTTCCACTACACTTTCAGCTACTTTTTCCTCTACACTTTGAGCTAGACTTTCTTTCTCTACACTTTGAGCTAGACTTTCTTTCTCTACACTTTCAGCTATGACTTTCTGCCTCATCACAAAGCTCTGTCCCTCACAATCTGTTATCAACAATTGAGGGTCGTAGTAGTTTTTGCTATGGAATAATAAGGAAAAGTCTTTCGAAAGTTAAAAGCTTTGGGCGACGCAGAAACCTGTTATTTAAATGAGTGATTTCGAGTGTCATATCATCCAAATTTTGTTAACAATGCTGTCAGAAGTAGGAATGAAACCTAATACCAATCACGAAGACATATGAACACTGGGAATTGCTTTTTCTACCCAAATAATAATAATAATAATAATAATAACAACGAAATTCACTTGACAAACCAAGACAAACACATCCGTCCCCATTAGCCCTAATATAACCTTGGGAGTTGAATCATCTACCCACGTAATAATAAAACAACTTACATACTCTACCCAAATATTAATATAATAATAATAATAACAATAATACTTACATATGTATAAATTCTTCACAAATCAGGCCACAAAAACATCCATCCATTAACCACAATGGAACTGCACGATAACCGTTCTCTTGAGTGTATTAATTGCAATCAGATTTAAAATAACACCAGTATCAGTGGTCAGTTTTCCTTGTCAATAATCACACGAAGCACTTCACATATAATAATTAAATATATATATATATTATGATAATAACCCACGGGTGTGTGTGCGAGCGCGCGTGCGTCTGTTATGCCGTTGAGTCACGGTGCTGGGGTCGTAATTGTGCGCAGAAGCGCCCCACAAACACCACGGCAGTTTGGCGGCCACGACAGAGAGAGAGAGAGAGAGAGAGAGAGAGAGAGAGAGAGAGAGAGATCGTAAGGTAGCGTCAGCGGCAGCAGCAACGTTCTCGTTACGTACAGCCTAGGAAAATCATAACCATTCCTTTTTTTCCCTACACCGTTTCACGTCCCCAAAACAGGCTACGAAAAAAACCCCTTCCCTCCCATCAATTCACACATACACATGATAAACAAATGACGCAACATCTGCTGTATTAAACCTTAATAGTTTTAGGCGTCTTCCGATCTGGTCCGACCTTCTGGACGACGTATAAACAACAACAAACGACACTTTACGCTTTACGCAGCGACGCCACTACAACGACAACAACAACAACACTCACGCAGCAAATCCTTTCCTCTCTCTCCTCTCTTTCTCCGATAACCCACGAGGAAAAACTGAGAAAGGAAGAAGAAGGACTTTAGCGCAACAGCTCCAGTCGTCTTCTTCGGTTGCTGCTTATGTTATTGGTGGAGTCCTGGCGTGAGGGTTGCCTGTTGGTGAGTGGTGATCGTGGTGGTGGTGGTGGAGATGGTGGTGGGAGGAGGAGGAGGGGGGAAGGAAGGAGAGAGAGGTGAGGGTAGGGTGGGAGGTAGGGAATGAGAGGAGAGGAGAGGTAGGTAGGCAGGAAGGTTGGTAGGATGGGACCCAGATGGAAGAGGGGGTTGTAGGGTGTATATACGTTCGTCGTGAGTGAGTGAGTGTGTGTGTGTGTGTGTGTGTATGTGAGTAATTGTGAGCGGTGCGGACGGACGGACGAACTGAATGCTGGGTAACGATGTATGTGGTAGTATTAGGAGTCGTGCACAAACAAAGACCTTCCTTTCTTGTGTATGTGTGTTTATGTATTTAAATTCATCAAATGTTTTTCGTTCATTCAAATGAAAACTATTCATTCACTAAATCCATCTCATAATAGTGTATCTAAGAATGAATAAAAAAAATGACGCTTCTAACCAAGATGTGATATTTTTAACTTCAATGACATTATTGACAAATAACAACCATATATATATTTAAAGCCCTGTGCGTCAATATATTATATATATACATATATCATGATGCTTATTACTAGGACACTATGCCATTCAACCGAATGTACCTATAAACACACGTACAAGTACGGATTTAATACAACCATGTGTATATGTATATATGTCCACACATTCAATACATACATACATACATACATACATACACACACACACACACACACACACACACATATATATATATATATATATATAGTAATATATATATATATATATATTACGAAGCAATCACAATTCCGATTCTCATTTTGCAAAACAAAAGACGGAAGGACCAGATCGTAAGCCAAACAGGCCCCAGGAAATATATCTGCGATGAGGATGAGTCTCTCTCTCTCTCTCTCTCTCTCTCTCTCTCTCTCTCTCTCTCTCCTGTGCTTCCCCCCAAAAAACGGGGGAGTCATTATTCCATCCCTACCCCTCTCGGTGCCTGACGCCAACCCCTCCTCCCCTCCACCATTCCACTCATTCTAGAGACCCTCCAACTCCACCACCACCACCACCTCGTCAATCTAACCCACCCAAGCTAACTCACCAACCCCCCCCCTCAACCAAACCCCACAAGGGACCACACCTTTCCCAAACACAAACCCTCCATCTCCTCCTCCTACTCCTCCATCCCCTCACCCTCCCCCTTCCCCCATCCTTTGGCATGACCGCCGCCAATTTGAGGTCGAGTGCATTCCGTGAAAAAGGTTAAATAATGTCGTAGCCCTTCGGGGGTAGAAGCGACACTGGTTGGCTGCTATAATGATGATGATGATGATGATACCTTGAATAATATTCTCCGGATGGCCGAGGAGGCGAATGTACGTACGTAGATACAAACAAGTACGTCTGAGAATACCGTACAATAGTGTTACAGAACTGAATAGAATACTAACACCGTTTGGGCCAAAGGCCAAGAGGAAAGGGTTAAGAAGGTGTTTATTATTAAATAATAATAATTAGGAAGAACTCTCTCTCTCACGAATATGTATGTATGTGTGTGTACATATATATATATATATATATATATATATATATATATATATATATATATATATAAGAATAATTGGTCCACAACGATAGAATGTTAAAACTTTTTATTACTGTGGACCCCTCTTATAATAATAATAATAATAATAATGGAAAAAGAAACCCACAGGATTTCCAAGTATAACATGTTTACTTGTAAGTAATTGCATAGTATTAACACTCGAGTACGCTGAAAGTACTCGAGTGTTAATAAATTACTATGAAACTACTTAAAAGGAAAACTAAGTTATACTCGGTAATCCTGTGGGTTTCTTTTTCCATCTTCAGAAGAAAACTGAAAGAGGTATTTGCTTGGTTCGATAATAATAATAGTAATTTTCTTTCTTTCAGCTCAAGATCTTAGACATAGAATATACAGAGCAGACACAACACAACACATGAATAAAAAAACTTTTTGTCAGGAGAGGGTTGAGGGAAGTAAGACTATATACGGAGGTACAGTAAAAGTAGTGAACAGGGGGTTGCAACTAGGCGAAGAATCCTAAGTAATGGCAACAGCGCACGGCTTGAGGTGCAATGACGGAGCTCTTATCCCGCCCCGCCCCCTCCCAACGGGAAATGCGTCTGTGAGAAGGGGGGACATGATGTACCAAGGTCTATAGAGTATAGATCTTGTAATGTACTGTACATGGAAGGAAACAAGAACGAATTGGGCTCGTGAGAACAGCGGGGACGCGTACAACAAGCTAACCACCCAGCGGAACTACTGCGCGCAGTCTTGTCATGTATTACCGAAGGTAAAGAGAGCATTACCCACCTCGCAGGTAAACAAAATTATACGTGATTCTCCCCAATTGCAACCGTTGCAAAGCACTTTGTTTCACGCACTGCCGAAAATGATCATCATCAGGAGTTTCCGGTGACAAATTCGCGCAGGTGGATTTACTACTTAAACTACGTTGTACGAGTACCTTGGAAAAAGATATTTTTTTTTCTTACTAGTCAAGTTTTGCAGGATTCTGAGAAAGAGTTGACCTTAGTAATTTACGAAAGCTTTTACAGAGATTTTTCAACTGTTTGACCTATTGGGGTAGTTGCCAAGCTAAAGGGTCAATTGCTTTACCAAGGTTACCTTGGGGAGAGAGAGAGAGAGGAGAGAGGAGAGAGAGAGAGAGAGAGAGAGAGAGAGAGAGAGAGAGAGAGTAAACCTAATGGCTTGTCAAGTTTTGCAGAATATTGGGAAAGCTAATTATATCAATTTATAAATATTTTCAAACGATTTTCAACTACTTTTGACAACTTGGCGTGTTTCCCAAGGGAAAAAAAGAAAAAAAATTCCTGGTACTTTGTAAAGCTGTACAATTTCAAAGATGTAATATTCTACATAATGTGATACACAACCCACATTTATATCAGATCTTGAGTACACGCTAACCAGCTGCAACTGACTACTAAAATACTTAAAAGGAAATATCTAACACATTGCATGAAAAAAAAAGATATCTAACCCTGCATAAAAAGGGTACACAAAACACAATTGATACCTAACACACCGCATTTAAAAAAGGTCGATATCTAACACACTGCTTTTACAACAAATGAGATATCTAACACTTGAGATATCTGACATTTGAAAAATATTATAATATATATATATATATATATTATATATATATATATAACACATTGCCATAAAAAAAAACCCACATATACTTTCACAAACCCAAACCTTACTAAAAATCACGTCACAATTGATTTCGAAATCAAACTGACAGACACCACACCCGTACATATCATTTAATGGCCTGGCCCCGATCAAGTATGTGAGTAGACTATAAAACTTAATACTGTGAAATAATTCAAAGCCTTAAGCTGGACTGAAATTAAATGGCATAACATGTTCAATCTATAAATTTAGTCAATATATTTTATAAAATTTGTATTGGAAAAGCCACACACTGCAAAATTACGTAAATAATAATTAATACCCATTACATAAATGTCGATTTCAAATGTACAGTTAATGGAGAGAGAGAGAGAGAGAGAGAGAGAGAGAGAGAGAGAGAGAGAGAGAGAGAGAGAGAGAGAGAGCGCATCCCGACAATGAGGTTCCGTGATGGCTGCCACGCTAATTGATTGCCAACCCAGAATTGCAAATCGATGAAAAGCAATCATTGTTAGTGCGATATTATTAATATTATATATTATATATATATATATATATATATATATATATATATATATATTATATATATATATATATAAAATATAAAATAAAATATTTATTTAAACTCCAGGTTAACTGTATTAATTAACCTGTATTGTGTAAATATATGTTAAAATATACATAATATATACATGTATATATTTACACTCCAGGTTAATTGAATAACAAAAAAACATACAGTAAGTAACTAAAAAATATACTTCCCTTTAGCGAATAAAGAAAAAAAAAAAAAACATACTCCTGGTGAAGTAAAATAAATAAATAAATAAATTGCAAAGTTAAAAAAAAAATACTCTCAGTTATATGAATAAATAAATCCCCCACCCCGCCCGTTGTGTAAAAAAAAAAAAATAATAAAAATAAAACTCCCGGATAAGTGAATCAAGATCCAACTTCACATTGTAGGGGGAAGGGGGGGAAAGACCCTTTCCCCTTCGGCATTATCGAAACAATAGCTTTGCTGGACAGGACAACCCCCCAGCTCCCCCTCTACGAGAGAGAGAGAGAGTAAGGGGTGAAAGGGTGCATGCAGCCATCATAAAATTAAATCATTCAACAAACGCAGATTGGAACAGCAACATCCAAAAGGCGTTTAAAAATTGAAGAAGAAGAAGAAGCAGAGGCAAATATCAATATTCGCTCCAACAAATCATGTATGAATTACACGCGACTCCCATTGGAGTACTATGAATGCTATCAATGGCTACTACAACCTTGGCAACAAGACCCACGTGGTCCGTGTGTGAGTGTGTGCGACCAATAACCACCCCCCCTCTCTGTAGCAATCAATGAGAGAGAGAGAGAGAGAGAGAGAGAGAGAGAGAGAGAGAGAGAGAGAGAGAGAGAGAGAGAGAGAATTGCCGTCTTCCCTTTGCAATTTACCTGTAGGATTACCCAAGGAAGTTTGGCTTATAGAAAAGCACATGGAGTCTAATTCTGTAGAGCCACGTGTGTTTGACATCTGTAGTAGCACATGGGTTTGGCTTCTGTAGAAGCACAAGGGTTTCAGTCGTAATTTCTGTAGAGGCAAATGGGACATAATTCCGTAGAAGTACGTGGGTTTGACTAGTGTAGGACGAGCTTGGGTTTGACTTCTGTAGAAGAACATGGGTTTGACCTCTGTATAAGCACATGGGATAGACTTCTGTGGAAGCACATGGTTTAACTTCTGTAGAAGAAAATGGGTTTGCCTTCTGTAGATGTACATGGGTTTAATTCTGTAGAAGCACGTGGGTTTAACTTCTGTAGGTAACAGGAACCTTTACAATCCACGATTTCCGCCCCCATATGAAAATAATTCTTAAAATTAGAACACTTAATTCATCTAGATTCGATTCGTGTACCCACACTTCTCTGAACTACACTTTTCAAAGTAAATACAGGGGTCAGGCTACAATCTCCAAGCCAGAGAAGTCGAGCAACTCCAAGAGATTATCATTCTGTCAAAACACTTAAGATTATTTGAGGATATTATTTCAAGCAAGATTTCCGACCATCAGGAAAACTGATAATGGTAATCACGCAGATGTGATTGGAGGAAATTTAATTAAGAAGACAAGCACTCGAGCATAGTCAGAGAAATGCTGGAAACGGCTGGAAGTAGGAGCTGGAATGTTTAGACAGCAAGCTTGGGGAATGTTAATTAGAAAAGGAGGTAGAGTAAATGGCTGAAAAATGGGGTAGCTAGCTATGATTGTACCACGACGAATAGAATATAGATTTTACGCCAACGGCCAAGCGCTGGGGACCTATGGCGAGGTCATTCAACACTGATATGGAAATTGAAAATACGACAGGTTTGAAAGGTGTATAACAGGAGGATCACCTCGCAGTTGCAATATGAAACAACTGTTAAAGATGGGCGAGGAGAAGGAAGATGGAAGAAAAATATATACGGTTAACAGCGAAAATAATGAACGTGGGTGCAACTTATTGGGTCCGAAAGGAGGCAGCGAACAGCCTATAGTAATGCCTACCGCGCGGAGAATGATAATCGCGTTGATAACTGAACCTAACAAGACGACACCGACATTTGCACCAAAATACGACCAGGAAAAACACGACGACGAAGACATCAATAGGATAGAGTGACAAAGGGCCCGACACGAGAGAGAGAGAGAGAGAGAGAGAGAGAGACATACGCGTCATTTTTGCCCCCGTGCGACGGTCGGTTTCAATGCACACAGACATACACACAGGCCAGACAAAAGGAGGGAAGAAGAGGGGTGGGTGGTCGATAGCGTATGATGATTCACCTGGCCACGTCCACTCTGCCTGCCGCTACCTACAGCGTTCGAGGAGGAGGAGGAGGAGGACTAATGAGAGCGGCCGTCGTAGCACCGGGGATAATGAAAGAGGAAGGATATTATATATACATGAAAGGAATGCGATGGTGGAATAACATTGTTATGTAATGATAAGCACGTGATTAAAATTATTAAAAGTCGTCATTATCGATGTCAATTGAATGTCTTTGTCATTATTATTATTATTATTATACACACGAGTCACTCAACAAACAATCCAAACTGAGTGTCAATATATTACAGTGTAAAATACATCATTTAATTATTCATTTTAAAATGTTTTACTCAACTTACATCTGTTTACATTCTTTGACTATTATTATTATTATTATTATTATTATTATTATTATTATTATTATCATCATCGCGATTTTGGTGTGATTATTCTTCATATCTGTTAACTACTGTATATGAATTTAGTGCATTGTACGGAATCTTCCTTGTATATCTGTATATGTCCCCGAGGTTAAATAAAAAAAATTAATAATAATTATTGTTATTTCAAAGAAAACTCATAACCACATGAGTCAACAACATGGGAAAGTACTCGTAAATCCCCAGTATTAAATGCCAGTTTGATTTTGTATATTACTTTAAATAACAAAATCAAACAGGCATAATACTGTGGATTTACCTTCCCATTATTATTATTATTATTATTATTATTATTATTATCTTATTTTATTCATCTTCAATCTATCCTTCAACCAACGCTGATATTTACCACAACCCAAGAAACCGAACTAAATAACTCGACGGTTCCCGGTGTCTAAATACAGAATATTTAAGCAATCCGCAACCTATATATATATATATATATATATATATATATATAGAGAGAGAGAGAGAGAGAGAGAGAGAGAGAGAGAGAGAGAGAGAGAGAGAGAATTTCGTTCGTCATCCGCCCTGGCTCACACAATCGCTAAAATTATCAGCATCTGGGACGACTCTATGGGAGTCGGTTGGCCTTGTAGTTCTCTCCCCAAGGATGGGTTTTCACCTTTCTTGAAGGGTCAAGTATGCTACGATTCTTCCTAATCTTTTTTTTTTTTTTTTTTTTTTTTTTTTTTTTTTTTTTTTTTTTTTTTTTTTTTTTTTTTTTTTGGGAATTTTTTTTTTTTTTTTTTTTTAACGTAACTACTGATGATGCGATCGTCACGTTCGCCGTTCACGTCACCATGGCCGGCAAAAAACAGGCAACTAAATTGTTTGAAAGCAAATACCATAAATGAATATATATATATATATATATATATATATATATATATATATATATATATATCTGATATATATATATATATATATATATATATATATAATATATATATAAAACAATAACTGTTTAAAGTCACACACCGAAATTAATATAACCTCAAGAAAAATGTGTAAATAAATAAATAAATAAAAACTTTTTTTAAGATGTCACGCGAAGTAACTGCTTAAAAATTTCTTCTCGCAAACAGAACAGATCTAGTATTTTAAACAATTGATTTACAACTCTATATGAGAGAGAGAGAGAGAGAGAGAGAGAGAGAGAGAGAGAGAGGGCTAAAATTTCGGAGCTAATGTTTGTCAGTGGAAACGCTAGACGGGTGGGTGAGGGCTCGTGGAATAAGAAGCAAGGAGAGAGAGAGAGGGAGAGAGAGAGAGAGAGAGGAGAGAGGAGTTCGGCAGACCGAAGAGACTGAAGTGACATTCCGTTTCTTTGTTAACCTGAAGCAAGGTCACGCCGATGTGTTTGATGCTCCTCTCTCTCTCTCTCTCTCTCCAACCACCCATCATCCTCAGCTCACAACAATTCCTAACCACATTTCTCCAACACATGCGTTCGCGAATACTGCCCATAAAGCTTCCCCTAAATCTCTCTCTCTCTCTCTCACTTAACCTCATCAAAGTCCAAAGACTCCAGGCAAACATTCTTCAAAAATAAAGAGCATTATTCCGATGGATACTTTTATTATTATTATTATTATTATTACTAGCAAATTAACGGGGTAGGGGGGAGATGAAACCCCATTACAAACCACTATACCCCTGCCAAGTTTCATGCCCATCGGACCAGCCGTTTGGTCGTGATTGAATGACAGACGGACGGACGACAAAACGCCCATTATAGTAAGATTATTATTATCATTAATCGAGACAAGATTAAATGTATCATTGCCCTACAACAATTCACGTAGTTTAATCATTTACTTTGCATTATCTATTTTATTATTTTTTATTTTCTGGCATCTCTCTTCTTCCTGTAATTCCCTTTAACTTCTTCATTACGGACACCTTATTATTCTTCGGAAGCTTGAATTTCAGGTCACGCCCCTTTTGGTGGGCTTGTTCCATAAAGATAGGGTTCATTTACTTGAATTGTATAATAATAATAATACTAGACTTCATTCCTAGCAAACTATAACTATTGCAAGTCACTCTTTCCTCGTGTTCCCATGATAAAGCACGTCTAAAAAGGACAAGTGTTCGGATTCAACAGTAGACAACACTATTTTGTGTGTAGATTGTTTTTTTTTTTTTTTTTTTTTTTTTTTTTACTCGGGTGAGATCCCATGGTAATTTTCTCAAACACAATATTGTGGAAAACATTGTTTATAAAGAATGTCAGGTGAGCATACCTGCTAATTTTCACAAACACAATATTGTGGAAAGAAATTCACTTAAATACTGAAGACATCAAAAACAGAGAAAAACTTTAGTACTGTAACTTTCAATATAAGATTTTTGGTTGCCATTAGCTGACCCAATGTATTCAAGTGGGGGGTCTCAGTGATTGAAAATATGTATATATATCACAAATTCTTGGTAATTTGTATTTTTTCCTAGCGATACTTACCTCAACCCATTACAGTGGAGATACCCGGATCGACATCCGGGAATCTCCACTGTTGTAATGGTTCGAGGTAAGTAATTCGCATCGGAACATATATATTATCAATGTATCTAAGTGGATGTCATTAATCAAAAAATATATATTTACAAGGGCTAACCAAAAACATAAAAGGAGGATTCTTTTCCAAATGCTGAAGAGAAGGAGAGAGAGGAGAGAGATGGAGACGGAGAGAGAAGAGAGATCTAAGAGACCTAACAATTCTCCTACACAGCCCCTAGAATTCGCCCCCTACTTCAACATTACACACAGTACTATCTCATCACTTACCAGCAGCCTTCGTCCACTTACTAGGAGGGGAAGGGGAGGGGAGGGGGAGGGGTGGGGGGGAGGGAAAAGGGGAGGGGGAGAGTGCATGTGTGCGCAAGCGCGCCAGCAGTCCCTTCCCCTTCCATCCACCCCCTCCCCCTACACGTAACCCCTTTTTCCCGAGGGAGCCTCACGCCGAGAAAGAAAACAGAAACGGCCGTTCTACGGACCCTCTCCGGCCATATGGTCCATCAAGAGCCTTAACCAATAAGTAACACGCCCGCCCAAAATCACTTCTCTCGCTCTCTTCTCTCTCTGAGCATTTCCGAAAAGGAATCAGCTAATCCATTTGTCTATGGGGCATGTATTTTCTCAGAAGTTACACAATCTCTCTCTCTCTCCATTTAGTTATTTTTCTCCCTTTCTTTTTATCTCTGTATTTAAGTGTTATGTTCTCTCTCTCTCTCTCTCTCTCTCCAAAAGGCTCCGGCACCCTCGATGTCACCCAGAGGGGAAAAATGGAAACAAGAGAGAGAGAGAGAGAGAGAGAGAGAGAGAGAGAGAGAGAGAGAGAGAGAGAGAGCCACCACCACCACAGGCGTCACTCCCCAAACCAATCTAAACAGACCCCTAATTCCAAATGGATAATCATCCAGTGACAAGCCACCCCCCCCCCCCAACAACCCCCCAACGCTCCCACCCCTCGTAGCCAATTATTAACGATTAACCGTTCACACAATAAAGTCGGGAGGAGGAATGGACGACTATGCTACGAATCTGAGAGAGAGAGAGAGAGAGAGAGAGAGAGAATCACAAACTATACATAAAAACTAAATATATATAGTTCATACATACATGTATATATAACATACATATATCTATAAACAGTAATAAATCAACATACAATCACGTGTGAGAAGAGATATGTGTAAATTTCTGGCTAGCATCAGGATCGAACCCAGGTTCTTTCTTACATTTATTTGAAAGGCGAGACCGCTGCCAACCAGGCCACATAAAAGAAGCTGGAAACCTTTGTAACCCGACACCGAAGACTATAATTTTATATATATGTATATACCTATATCATGAATTTTTATCACAACACCGTGATTCATGTATACGTTAAGCTACAAATATCCTTTAATATCCAATTCGTTCTACCTCGGAATTAATACATTTTCACGTACGTTAACCGAAGAGGAATTTTACGTTGGTAATAATTTCGTCCTCTTGTGGATTCGAACCCAGCGGACAGGAGGAGGAGAAATCAAGACTTCAGTGACATTACCGACTCGGCCTACAAGAGAGGACGAAATTATCGTCAACTAAACAATTCCCCTTCGGTTAACATATACGAAAACATATCAATTCCGAGGTAGAGCGAATTTGGATATTAAAGGACATTTGTATGTTAATGCGTGTGTGTGTGGTGTGTGTGTGTATATATATATAATGTATAAATTACATTTTATATACACACAATATATATATATATATATATATATATATATATATATATATATATATATATATATATATATATATACAAACACGGCGCACATACATCACAAAAATCTCACACTATCGAGTGCCAGGCGCGCAACAGGAGGTAGGTGGGTAATCTCCTCTAAAGTGAAATGGCCAACCTTAATTAAAAACACGCTTGCACTAGCTTTTCTCGATTAAAATTCCTCTCCCATGGACCTCCCCCCCTCCTTCCCCCCCCCCCTCTCTCCCCACAAGTCGTTCCCAGTTGGAAATGGAAATTTAACTAAATACAAGATTAAGAACCAATGCCTGCACAACCTGGCCGGCGTCTGTACCGAATTGGCTTAAAAAAAAAAAAAAAAATAAGAGTACGTACTGCTTTCATTATATTGACCTCAATATTTTAAAGCACAAAAAGATACACCATTATATATATGTATTTTAAATTAATTATAAATGTATATACAATTTATTATATATAATAATATATAATTATATTATAATATAATATATATAGAGAGAGAGAGAGAGAGAGAGAGAGAGAGAGAGAGACATTGGCCAATCAATAGACCTCGTCCATATTTCAGCAGACACGGACATCGACCGTTCCCTACCGCCTGACCTTAATAATACGAAACTCTTCGGGGCGACCTTTACGAGGTCACGTCACCAAAAATGTTACAGAATTGAAGGAAGTCGCTCTGCTTCAATCTTCTCGTTTCTTAAGATTCCTTTTTAACCGCCGAGACTAAAATATATAATGAGGAATTCGCAATTCGCAATGTTCAGTGTTAGCGACTATGATCGACCTTCAAGAGGTCATGTACGTAAAATTAAAGTCGCTCACTCCATTATTTTTTAATCACTAGAAAATCGCCGTAACTATAAAATATAAGGGCATCCCAGACCAGGAGGCAACTGGTGGAATCCAGGAGAGAGGGAGAGAGAGACCTTACAGACCTTACAGTTCGTTCGGGTTGCCCCAGGCCCATCCTCAGTTGAGGCGCCTCTAATGTCTACCAGAGAGTTGCTGAGTACATCTTCCGGTATATTTTGCATCTTCCAATCTTGGATGGTCTGGGATGCAGTTTAGATATTTGTCGAGCTTATTCTTAAACACATCTACGCTCACTCCTGATATTATTCCTCAGATGAGCTGGCAACGCATTGAAATAGACGCTGCATTATCGATGCTGGTGCGTAGTGGATTAATGTCCTGTGTGCTTTCCTTATTTTTCCTGGTATAGTTTTGGGGCACTATTAATCTACCTCTGCTTGCTCTTTCTGATATTTTTAGTTTCCATGATATTTTCTGTTATTCCTTCTATCTGTTCCATGCCTGAATTATCATGTAGCGTTCTCTTCTCCTTTCTAAGGACTATATAATTTTAAGGATTGTAGTCTTTCCCAGTAGTCTAGGTCCTTAACTTCTTCTATTCTAGCTGTAAAGGACCTTTGTACACTCTCTATTTGTGCAATATCCTTTTGATAGTGTGGGTACCATATCATATTGCAATATTCAAGTGGACTACGAACATATGTTTTATAAAGCATAATCATGTGTTCAGCTTTTCTTGTTTTGAAGTGCCGTAACAACATTCCCATTTTTGCTTTACATTTTGCCAACAGAATGGGCTATTTGATCATTGCATAACATGTTCCTATTCATCATCACACCAAGGTCTTTAACTGCTTCCTTATTTGTGATTGTCTCATTATTAGGTCCCCTATATGCATATAGCTTTCCTTCTCTGTCTCCATAATTTATTGATTCAAATTTATCAGAGTTAAATACCATCCTATTTACCTCTGCCCAATCATATACTTTGTTAAGGTCTCTTTGTAGAGCGTTCCTATCTTCATCACAAGTAATTTCTCTACTTATTCTTGTGTCATCAGCGAAACTACTACATACCGAATCCTTAACATTACTGTCTATGTCTTTCAATCATAATAACAAACAATATTGCAGCTAGCACCGTACCTTGTGGCACACCGGATATTACCTTGGTTTCATCCGATTTCTCATCGTTTGCAATAACTATCTGTTTCTGTTGTGTAAAAATTCTTTTAACCATCTTCCTACTTTATCCTACGATATTTGTGTTTTCTAATTTTCTTTGCTAATATATTATGGTCTACTTTGTCAAAAGCTTTTGCAAAGTCTAGATAAACCACATCTGTTTCATTTCCGCTTTTCATATTTTTGAATATGTTCTCACGGTGGACTAACAGTTGGGTTTGTGTACTTTTTCCGGAGTACGAAACCGTGTTGTCCTATATTAAACAAATTATTTTTTATTAAATGTTTCATAATATTTTTCTTCATTACCCTTTCATACACTTTCATAATATGTGATGTTTAGACTCACAGGCCTATAATTACTTGCCTCTAGTCTTGATCCACTTTTGAAAGTAGGGTGATATATGCTAATTTGTGCTCATCATAAATCTTGCCTGTATCTACACTTTGTCTTAATAATATTGCAAGTGGCTTTGCGATAGAATGAACTACTTTCTTTAACAAAATAGCAGGACTCCATCCGGCCCTGCAGCAGCTCCATTTTTAATTTCATTAATTGCCTGCACAATATCAGCTTCATTAATTTCTATGTCAGCTAAATATTCACTATTTTCGTCCCTTACTTCTATATCATTATCTTCATTATCTATTCTAGGGGTGAATTCTCTCTTATATCGTTCTGCCAGTATGTTGCAAATTTCCTTTTTTTCATTCGTTAATCTCCCTTCAATTCTCAGAGGGCCATATTTCTATTCTTCTTTTATTCATCTTCTTCGCATATGAGTATAATAGTTTGGGGTTTGGGGTTTTGCGTTGATATTTAATAGGGTTTTTTCTTCCAAGTCCCGTTTTACATTTTTCTTTTGATTGTATAATCTTTTGTCTGCATTTTCTATCTTACTTTTTTAGTTCTATAACTTTCCCATGCATTTTTTTCTTTTGCAAGACCTTTTTTCCACTTTCTGATTTTCTGGAACAAGATCCTTCTGTCTCTTGGTATGCATGAATGATGTTTACTTTTCTTTCTTCGGTATATATTTTTACCACTATTTTTCTCCAATATTTTATATAATATCTCCGTATTTACCCTTATGTCATCACTTACGAAAATGTTATCCCGCAATCTTTGTTTAATTCTTCATTAATTTCTGACCATTTTATATTTTTACTGTAGAAGTTGTATTTTCCATATCCTTCCCCCCCCACTTTTTTCATTTCTTGCTTATCTCTATTTTCACTTGCTTTGGAATGAACTGTTAATTCTATGACATTATGGTCTGAAATACTCGCATTATAAACTATTATTTCTTTAACATAATTCATCTCGTTCACAAATACTAGGTCTAAAGTATTTTCCTTTCTTGTTGGCAGGTGATTTATTTGTTGAATGTTGTATTCTAGTAGCATATCTAATAGCTTTTTCAAATTGCCTCTTATCTTCTGCACTACTATTACTCTCTTTTTTATATGTATAGTACAACCACAATCTCCTATTCGTTCTTTCCATTCTACGAAAGGAAAGTTGAAGTCACCAGATAGGAGAATAGTCCAGTCCTTGTGATTTCTACATATATCATCCAATTTCAATTATTAAGTCAAACTCTTTAGTATTAGGAGTCTATATATTACTATGTTCATCAATTTTTTCAGATTCAAATTCTACCGCTATTAGTTCACATTCTGAGTTACTATATTTCTCATATATTTTTCCTTGTTTTTTGTCTTTCCCATATATTGCGGTTCCCCCTTGATTCCTATTTTTTCTATCTGATCTATAAGTTTGGAACCCTTTTATTTGATCATCATTCCCAGTCTCTTGGGAATACCAGGTTTCACTTATATTCATTATATCTCTTTTTCTTTTCATTTTGGGTTAGTTCTTCTAAGTACTCTATTTTTCTTTTTGAGTTACTCGTAACTAAACCCTGCGCATTCATCACTATGATGGTTTGCGTGTGTTTTCTCCTTCATTTTTTAATAATGGTAGTAATAAGGATTTTCCCATGTCTCTTTCCTGTTCTGGTATGTTGTTCTTTTTTTCATTTCCAGAAATTCTGACATTAAAAAATCCAACTTTTTCCATAATATTTTGATCTTCCTTCATCATAATTATTCATTTTGTGTCTGAATCTGCAATTTCTCCGTTTCTGCAATATCCTCTTGCATAATAAATACAGTTATTATCTCTTGAGTATTTTCAATTTTCGGAGCTGATGCTTTGAAATTTTTTGCTGACACCTCTGCATATCTCATTGGTGGTTTGCTTTTCTCTTTTACCTGATATCCTTGATTTCTCTTTCTTTATTTGTTTCTCTTATTTTGGAATTTTTTATTACTTGGTGGTTATTTATTTGATTATGATTCATGGCCTACAGGGTGCATATATTTGCATTTTTTTGTGTCGAACTTACATCCTTTTCCTTCTTTTAGTTTTTTTACATATTTTTGGTTTTATGCAGATCTCTGCAATCATCCCATAGCCATCTAAGTATGCACATTTACCATATATTTCAATAGTTTGACATACCTTAGGATGTTGGAGTAACATCTTTCTCCCAAAATCTGCAATTCCCTCTTTTCAAAAGGTTGCAGATTTTGTCTTTCTTGTCTATTTTTTCCTCTTTCCCGTCATTGTGTAGATCTGGGTAGAGCCTCTTCGGGATTTGCTTTCTATTGTCATGATCGTAATTTATTTCTTCGTAGGTATGGCTGCTTATTGCCTCATATGTAGTATCAATGAGTATCTCTGCATCCATACTTTTATCTTGTTCTTTGTTTTTCCTTATTTTTTTTCTGTCATTTCATTTTTGTTTACTTCTCTTCCGTTTTCCTCTTCTTCTTTTTCTTCTTCTTCCTTCCTCTTCCTCTTCTTCTTCATCCTCAACTATTTGTACATTTCAATCTTGATTTAATAAACATTGTCTATCCATGATAGACATGTTGAACAAAAAATTCTTGCTATCTTTTCTCAAATCTTGCATTACCTCAGCACACCTGTGGATGGGTCGGAATGTTGCATGCAGCACATTTTTCTGATTAGGTTTTGTGGATTGACTATGCTATACCAAACCTTACACAGTTTGCATGCTTTTGGCATTCTTTTTCCTAATGCATCAATTAGGAGGATATTCACAAGATTCACCTTATTCATTTTCTTTGTCGGAATATGTTTGGTTTATGTATATTTTCTTTATGAGTCTCTTGACCACTTGGATTTTATTTGGAACTTCTTCAATTATTTTCAAGATGTTTTCATTAGATTTGTTCCAGTTTGAAGGATTATATCCTTCTAATATATCTATGAATGCTTTTGTATCTTTTTGGTTAGGACTGTTGCTTATTTCATAGATGAGAAATGCCAGTTCCCTTCC